>NW_025113132.1:137123-220363 GCF_010416935.1 Polistes fuscatus
TTTCAAGTAATGAACGTTTATGTGTACAGATTCATTCCTTGTTTTAGAACCTTATATTATTAAATACTGAAGCTTCAGCATCAGGTTGCTAGAGCATTTAAAGAGTTTTTAAAAGGCTTATATTAACACCTTTTAACATACTTTAGTTTTCGATTTTAATTGTAGTATGTACAGCTTCCTCTCCTTGTTTTTAGACACCCTATATATTTCCAATATCTTAACATTAATATCACGGTATAGAGAATTTTACGAACTTTAAAATGACTATTTTTAAACATTTTAATATTTCTTGCTTATTAGTTATAAAAGTTTTTGTGTACAGCGTCAATACTTTTTTAAACAACCTATATATCTTTTAACTACTTAATTTAAGCATTAGGTTGTAAAGCATTTTAAAAGCCTAAATATGACAATTTTTTAACATTTTAAATTCTTTAGTTTTCGAGCTATCTAAGTTGTTGTCTACAGCTTTCTTATTTTTTACACAATCTATATATTTTAAATACATAATTTTTCATTAGGATGAGGCATTTAAAATCCTAAAACTGACCATTTCTCAACAAGTTTACACTCTTTAATTTTTGAGTTATAAATTTTTTTGTGTAAGCTTCTTTCCTTGTTTTAAACACACCTTATATATTTTAATAATAAATTTTCTCATCAAGTCGGTAGAGCATTTTAAGAGCTTAAAATGACATTTTTTAATACATTTAAATTGTTTGTTTTTAATTTATTAAAGTTTTTGTGTAAAGCTTTTTCCATTTTTTTAGACTCCCTATATATTTTATTATTTTGTTTTATATTAGGTTGTAAAACATTTAAAGAGCTTTAAAATGGACAACTTTGTAACATCTTAATATTTGTTATTTTTTGAGTAATTTAAGTATGTGTATAGCTTTCTTCCCTGTTTTAGACACCCTATTTATTTTAAATACTTTTGCTTAGCATAGTGTTGTAAAGCTATTTAAAAAGCTTTAAAATGACTATTTAAAACATTAAAAACTTGTTGTTTTTCAAGTAGTAAAATTTTTCTGAACAGAATTCTTCTTTTTTTTAAACAATACTATTTTAATTAAATACGTTTTATATCAGTTTGTAAGCATTTAAAATGCTTTAAAAAGATTACATTAAAGCATCTAAAAAACTAGTTAGTTTTGAAGTTATAAAACTTTTTTTGTACATTTTCTTCCTTGTTTTTATACACCTTATATATTTTAAATACTTAAGTTTATTATCACGTTTTAGAGCACTTTTAGAACTTTAAATTTCCATTTTTTAACATTTTAATTTTTGTTAGTTTCTTAGGTTTGAAAGTTATTACAAAATTTCTTTCTTTTTTTCGACACCCTATATATTTTAATACTTAAGCTTAGCATCAGGTTGTGGAGCATTTAGAGCGAGTTTTAAAAAGACTATAATAAAAAATTTTGAAGTTTGTTATTTTTTGAGTAATTAAAGTTCTTGTCTACAGCTTTCTTCTTTTTTTTAGAAAACATGTATATTTTAAATACATAAGTTAAATCAGGTTGTTGACGTTAAAAGCTTAAAAGAACCATTTCTCAACATTTTAAAACTCTTTTGTTTTTGATTATAAATTTTTTGTCTACAGCTTACTTCCTTGTTTTTAAACACCTTATAATTTAAAAATACTTAAGATTTATATAGGTCTTAGAGCATTTGAATAGCTTTAAAATGACAATTTTTTACCATTTAAGTAATTTTTAGTTTTTAGTTAAAAAACTTTTTGTGTACAGATTCCTTCCTTATTTTTAGACACTTATATTTCAAATATTTAAAATTAATATCACGTTATAGATCATTTTGGAAACTTTTAAAATAACTATTTTTTAACATTTTAATATTTGTTGCTTTTTAGATTATAAAAGTTTATGTGTAAAGCTAATTTTTTTTTTTTTTAAATTCTATATATTTTAAATACTTAAGTTTCGCATCATTTCGTAAAGCATTTAAAGTGCTTTAAAATAATTGTTTTAAAAAATATTTTAATTTTAGTTTTCTACTAAATAAAGTTTTCCTGTAGAGATTCTTTTTTTTTAGAACCCCAATGTTATTTAATTACTTAGGCTTAGAATCAGGTTGTTGTGCACATAAACAGCTCTAAAATAGCTGTTTTAAAAAAATTTTAAAATAAGTTAGTTTTCGCTTAATTAAAGTTTTTGTGTACAGCTTTCTTCTTTTTTTTTTAACACCCAATGTATTTTTAATAATTAGGTTTAGAATCACTTTTTAGATGATTTAAAGAGCTTTAAAATGACTGTTTTAAAACATTTTAAAATTTGTTTGTTTTCGATTTATTGTTCTTGCGTAAAGTTTCCATCTTTCTTTTTAGACAACCTATATATTTTTAATACTTAAGTTTCATGTCAGGTCGAAAAGCAATAGAAATGCTTTAAAATAGATATTTTAAGACATCTGAAAACCTTTTAGTTAGCGAGTTATTAAAGCTTATGTGTACATTTTCTTTCCTTGTTTATAGACACCCTATATATTTTAAATACTGAAGTTTGCATCAGTTTGTAGAGCATTTGAGGAGCTTTAAAATGATAAATTAAAACATTTTAAATTTTTTAGTTTCGGAGTAATTAATGTTCATGTTTACAGATTACTTCTATTTTTTAGACAACCTATATATTTTAAATATTTAAGTTTTAATATCAGATTGTAAAGCATTTAAAAAGCTTTAATATGACCATTTTTAAACATTTTAAAAATCGGATTAATTTCGAATTAAAAAAGTTTTTGTGTTACAGCATTCTTCTTTCTTTTAGAGAACCTATAAATTTTTAATACTTATGCTGTTGAACGACGGACGCCTTATATCGGTACTCCGGTGGTTTTCTTGTCGTTGAAAAAATGCACTTATAGGTAGATGAGGAATGAGGGTAGTTGAAATACATTAAAATATATTTTTTGAGCCCAATCAGTACTAATAGTACGATTTATTTTGCTCGTTGCAGGGAAAAGCCTTTCGGCATGAAACCCTGGTTGAAATACATTGATGATGATGTGTCGCTTGCTTGCCTATCGGCAGCTATCGATTGTGATGTTAATACAAAAGCAAATTATAATTCTGGCTACGTGTCTTCTTCCTTTATTCCTTTGTTCCGCTGATGTAATAGTAGCTCAGGAGTGTAGTTCTCTTCGATGTGATCGATCGCAGGTCTCGTGTAGAATAGCATTAAAGCGTGAAAGCACGGGCTTTTATAGAAAAAGACGATGCAACGCGCGGACCAATTACCGAAAGTACTATAACGTATCTGTCGATGCATATGATTGGACTATAGAAATGGTGTGAGAACGCGTGCTAGAAGAACGAAAGTAACCTGCAAGGAGCTCGCTGCGATCCGTTGTACACTGTAACTAAGATGTTTCTTTGTCGCTATATCTCGGCACGCGTCGATACGTTTTGAAACGTCCAGATGATTCTTACTTACTCGCTTGCGTAGGATTACGCAACATATGCTTTGCATCATGTCGTAGAGCATTTAAAGATCTTTAAATGATTGTTTTAAAAAATATTTAAATTTGTTAGTTTTTAACTAATTAAAGTTTTTCTGTAAAGTTTTTTTTTTAGACACCCTATGTTATTTAATTATTTAAGTTCAGCATCAGGTTTTTGGGAATAACGAGCTTTGAAAAGTTTTGCATCAGATTTTAGAGCATTTAAAGAACTATAAAATGACTGTTTTAAAACATTTAAAATTTGTTTGTTTTCGAGTTTATTGTTTGTGTTTTTAGCTGCCTTCCTTGTCTTTAGACTCACCATATTTTAAATACCTAAGTTTTGTATCAGTTTGTAGAACATTTAAAGCGCTTTAAAATAACTATATTAGAACATTTTAAAATTTGTTAGTTTTCGTGTAATTAAAGTTTTTGTTTACAGCTTCCTTCTTCTTTTTTAGACAACCTATGTATATTTAATACTTTTGTTAAGCATCAGGTTGTTCGGCATTGAAATAGCTTTAAAATGGCTATTTTAAATCATTTTAAAATTTGTGTCTGAGTAAATAAAGTTGTGTGTACAGATTCCTTTTTTTTTTAGAACCTTATGTATTTTTTTTTTTCTTAAATTTATTTCCTATAAAATTATTATAAAATATTATCGAAAAAATATAAAAGAATCTATTTAGCTTACCTAACAATAACGAAAAAAGAAATAAGAAAGCAAAGAAAAGAACAGAAAAAAGAAAGAAGAAAGGAAAAATACTTGTTAACGCTGTCAATATCAGATATAGGTATTAACCTTTATATTAAAAAACGAAAACACACTGTAGCTACTGTTCACTACTACAGCCTAAAAATTCGTATCAATGTGAAATTTCAATCCGCGTTTTCTATTTACGGCTACTTATTAGAAGAATGAATTTTCTAATGGAATACTAGAATTGTGCAAAATATGAACAAAATCTTAGGTAGGACTTATTGACCGTCTCCTTGTTAAGGATAGAGAAATTTATAAAAAAATAATTCCCCTTACGAAGAATCGAACGTTAATAACCAGCGTAAGATGCGAAGACGATACTACTTATGCTAGCGCGTCACTTGACAGGTACTCAATTTATTTCGTTAGAATTTTATGACTTTGAAGCTTAATAAAAACGCATTACTGTTTTCTTATAACATAGTAAAAATAAATTAAAATTATGTCTAGATAAAAAATAAATTCCACGTTTTTAGAATATCCTTTCCTGTAAATCTTGAATTTATTTTATGTATAAGTATAAAACTTTTCTTTTTTAAATATGTATTCAATTTAATAGACAAATAAATTTTTACAAGACAAAAATCTGTTATTTATGATTTTATAAAATACATAATTTAATGGGAAAGATAATTAATTTTTTAATTCCGTCTTTTAAAAGAATACGTATTTAATTCGATACAAATCAATTTTGTGAGGCAAAAAATCTTAATCAATTAATTATACTATTATTTTATATTTTTTAATTATACTAATTAATTTTATGGGGAGGAATAAAATTAATTTATTATTTTTACTCTCATCTAAATAATAATATTTTGTGTTAAAGTGAATTATTTTTTTTTTTATTTAAGGTTCATTGTCTTTGAAAATAAATAAAGAAACGGCGTGCCATAAGCATCAGATTCGATTGTTAATGCCGGGCTTACACGCCTATATATAGATATACAGAACACTCGACACTCGATGGCCAAAACGAAAAATTCTCGCTACTGACAGAGAAAAATATAAAAGAGAAATATCAGGTTATTGTCTCACTCGCACTTTCATTCAAGACCGAGAGTCCCGAAGATTGCCAAAGATTCTTCGTTTGTGTTTAGCACACACCGACGCTCGCACGCACTCTAGTCCGCTCGCGTGTAAAAGTCGACTAAGAGGCAGGACTTTACGCCTAACTCTACAATTACTTTTTTTCACTATTTCTGCTTATTTTTGCAGATACGAAGATTACCCGTAATACATTTTTTATGTATATGTATTCTCTACATGTTTTGTTTGAAATTTTTTACGATTTAATGCCTAGATTCTAAAATAAGGTTATTTTTTATCTATTTTTACACTTTTTACCCTTTTCCTTAAAAACATAACATATTATTGCAAATAAATTTGCACCATTCGATTCAGCGTCGTTTATTTACCCTAAGATCAAATTTTCGAATTTTTACCTAAAATTAAGAAGTTTTGACTTTTTTAACTGACTTAACGTAAGCAAAAACTTGCACGTGCGTACACTATGCTCATTATGCGCACGCACACGAGCACGTTTCCGGCCGATTTTTAATGTTGCGTAACGGTTAACTGCTTGTGGTTTCGAATTTACCTGGCTTTGTTTTATATGAGAAGACTCTCTATGCGTTCAATTATGAAAACATGATTTGATCCGTGTATGGCAAACGATAATGAAAAGTACGAAGAGTAAGAGTTAGAGAGGGATAAGATGGCTTGGAAGGAAGATAATTAGGAAAGTGGTCTAAGTCATATATCTCTTGTTTCGAGACATTTAAAAAATTTTGTTTGAAAACTGAATTAATTCCATATATTGTGGAAATGACAAACACTATTTAGGTTATATTTAAATAATTTAGTTTATAAAATAATGTAGTGTGAAATAACTAATACACTTATTTTTATGTTAATTTTTATTTAGACCATTTTCATAGTTATAGGTGCAGTTATGTTCTTATATCTCACGTACGTTTTTATTAATACGAGTATTTACTCGTAACGAGGAAATAGAAAAATGATCTACTAGTACTTTATTCATGTATAATAATTTTTTTTTATTATTTTATTTTTAACGTTATTTAAATGTTTTTTTTTTATAATTACATTCGATACATATCAAAATTTCCTAAAACTTATGAAATATCTTTTTAAGTATTACTAATTAAATATGTAATACAGGTACACGCTAATATACTTATTTATAAATTTACTTGACACTAAAAATATTGTTATATCAATAATTTTTAAATGAAAATCTAGTAAGCTGAAATTTGTCTAGAATTTTATTTTACATTCGTTCTAATTTGTGCAGATTCTCTTTCGTCGTTCCATTCCTTTTGTCAAATCTTTTTTTATAAAGACAGACCTTTTGAAGACAAAGATGTTTCTACATTTTATTATACCAGGAACAAAATAAGAAGAATGCTAAAATCAAGAAAACATAACTTTTTTTATTTTTTTATAGTATTTTCTTTGATTTCTTTCTAAAATACAACATTGTGCCTTATTGTTTATTTTTGATCTCTCATTTAAACCGTGCGGACATTCAGATGTTAATATCAATATCAATTTGTTTACCGTTTTAAAGTATCTGACATAATCTAAATAGGATTTTCACAGGTACTGTCGGAACATGTGTTACGAACCTTTTGTAACTTAAATTTCTATTAAGGTAACTAAATTCTTATAAATTCGAAAAGAATGTTAGAAAATTAAACAGATGTACTGTATTTTTTTAGGTAAAACTAATAAACTTACTAAAAAAAATAATTTAAATACAGATTAACAGATGTACCGTATTTTTATATACTTTTAACTATAAACTAATTGAAAATATTAATATAAAATACAGATTAACAGATGTATCGTATTTTTGTATAGGTTAAACTATAAACTAACTGAAAATATTTATATAAACTACAGATTAACAGATGTGTCGTATTTTTAATAGGTTAAACTATAAGCTAACTAAAATATAAATATTAAATATAAACTATGCGCTGCTTACTATATAAATTTATCCAATTTAAAAATTAATGCAGATACATATATTTTCAAATAATTAAAAATATTTTATTACGTTACTAAAATGCAATATCGCAAAATGATAAAGAACAATCCTAAATTTATGAAATATTTCAAATTATTTATCAAATGTAATCATCGATGAGATCCAACCAGCAAGAACTAGCAAAATAAAATCTCTATAATAGAAAAATTTTATTTAAATAAATATATTAATTTTTATTTAAATATAAATTCTATTCTATTATAAAATGAAAAATCTGTTGCAAACAACCTGAATAAGAAATATAATTTGATGTGGTTGTCAACGTATTAACATTTACTTACCTGTCTCCATTTATTATTTGATTTTACTTCACCATTTATCTTTTTTCTTTTTTTTATATCTAAATTTCTCTCTAAGATTGTGTTTTTCCTATAGTTAACGGTATTACCTTCAATAGACAATTCATTTTGACAAAGGCTATCTTGCTTGTCCGTCAGATGTTGTTTGCCACATCCGTGCTTTACGTTCAAAGTGTCATTTTCGATAATACCTAATCGATTCGTTACAATCAAAAACGAAGATTCTAATAATAAATCGTTTCGTTTCTATTTTCTATAGATTTCCTCCCGCATTCTTTTACTTACTAACATACTTTCACTCTTTATTGCTTTCTTTTCTTTTTCTTTTTATTTCTTTCTCCACTAAATTGATTCGAAACGTTCAAACGAAGAATTTTCCAGTTTGTTCGTTTGTTTTGGAACGAATTCCGAACATTTTAGTGCTGCGTTGTTTTCTAGATAAAATACATAGGATTCTATTGAGGTATAATAAAAAATAAAAGTTATAAGGTAACAATACAATTACAAGAGATCGAAAGACTTACATTGTTATGTTCGTATTCTTTTTGAAAAAGAGAGGAAAACAGAAAGTGAAAGAAAGAAAAAGAGAAAGGAGAAAGGAAGAGAAAACAGTACACATTTCTATATATTGTGGTGTTGAAAAAGGATAAGAGGTGGTTATCAATACCTTAGATTATTACACTACTGACAATTACTATATTTTATTTATTCCAAACAACTGTCTATAACTTCCTCTTTCTCTCTCGCTGTTTTCATTTCTTGTTCCTTCTTACTGTTCCTCCTTGCTGTCCTACCTTGTCATCTTTTGTACAAAATTGCACATTTCTATCATCCCGTAGCAACGAACGTAATATCTTTTTTTTTTCTTATATTTCATATTTTTTTTTCTTTTTCCGCAGACATTTTTTCCTTTTCTTTCGTAATATCATCGGTTTACTTAATATTTCCGTTCGTTTTTTAATGGTTTGGCAGTTGGTAATGGGTAGTGGGTGGTAAGGGATAATCTTATATTTGGTAATAAGCTTATAAATGTCATATGAATAATATCATTTTTTTGTTAAGTATAAATTATTTTTTCTAACTTTAATACTGTTAAATTGATATTACATTTAAATAAACGAACGACCGTAATACTTTTTTTATATTTATATTTTTTTTCCCTTTCCTTTCGTAAGATCATCGGTTCAAAAATAGTTTCGTTCGTATTTCAATGGGTTGGGCGGTGGGTGGTTGGTGGTGGATCGTTGGAGGTTAATGGTGGGAGGTTGATTGTTTGAGATAATTTTATATTTTGTTAATATGTTTATTAATGTTACATGAAGAATATCGTTTTCTTTGTTAGGTATAAATTATATTTTTCGAACTTTGTTACGGTTAAATTTAGATTACACATTATGAGATCCTCTATTGACGATTTGTAGATATATTTCTGAATGATATTTACATTTGATTGCGAGATACATTAAAATTTTTGTTAAAGTATTAACGATAAGATATGCATTAGGTTTAAGTAACTAAAAGAATTTTTGAATTTTCCTACGTTTATTATTGACGAATAATTGTATAAGAGTTAACAACCAAATTCTACTGTAATAAAGAAAATAACTTATAATAACTTTTTAATGTAAAATTTTCCCCTTTCTTTTTTTTCCTCCAGCTATAAAAGTTGTCGCATTATATTTCTATATTCTCGAACGTTTTATTTTACTCTAAACGAAAGGTTAAATCACTTTAACATAATCATTATCTCTTGAAAAGTTTCTTTTGCATGGTTCTTTCGTTTATTTGTTTAGCTTCTTATCATTAAATTACGTATTAGTCGTGAGTGTTATTCTTAGGTTCAAAGGTAGTTCTCGTTACGTGCACCGATACTTCGAGTTAAGGTATCCCGCTGTGAGAATCCCGCTGAGAGTCCCCCCCTGCAATTCCCCTCTCTTCTTTACTCAATAGAGAAACGAATTTTGAAATTTTCAATTTGATGTAATGTCCTTCTGTAAAAGTGTATTTATCGTTTAAAACGATTATCGCTCATCGTGATTATGTTATTTTCTCGCGGGATTAAAATCCGATTGTCAATGCGACGAAACGTAAATTAAACAATTCAGTGCATTGCATCTTTAATAGTAATTAATAAAAAGTATTAATTTTATTTTTGTATATTTTATATTATTATAATATATATATAATTTTTTTGTAATCCTTAATTCGTTGAGAGTAAGAATCACAATTAGATTCGTCTAAAATAAGAGTAATTTATTTAAACATAATAAATACGATAATAATTTTACAATATTTACACGATAATCTGACTTAAAATAAGAGTATCAACAATTAAAAGTTCATGTTCCTGATTCTCTATTAATTGATGCCAATCTTAATACGTTTTTAATTAAATTTAATTTAAAATTTTTCTACTAAACTTCTAAAACGCTCTTGCCAGATTTAAAAACTGTCACTCCTGCAAGATTTAAACACCAACTGTCTCTCCCTTCCTATCTCTCTAATGTTTTTGTTTATCTGATGTATAGCGCCACATCCAAACAGCTAATCACTCAATACACCGGCACATGTATACGAAGCTCTCATCTTCCCTCCTCGAGCCGTTTAATTTTCTTGAAAAGACAAATCAAGCTTGAAATTTCTAAAAGCAGTCAGCCTCGGGTATGAGCTTTGTAACATGGTATAGACCTAATGCTTTTCTTTTACGTCCGGAATTTATTTCAAATATTAAACCTTAGATTTTCTTTGTATTTTAAAGGGGCCAATTCTTATCTCGTCCATTTTTTTCCTGTTTGATTTGTTTCCGTTGGTTATATAAACCATATCATTTCTTTAAAATTATGATCTATTCTATTTTTATCAAATAGGATTTTTAATATATGTGTGATCTTTTTGATCGGAGCAGTGTTATATAGCGATCGTGTTCTAAATTATTAGAATTTTATTTGAGTCTTTTAATTCAGAAAGAAGTAAATACGTAGACTCACCGCTCATCAAATAAGTAGTCGAAAATCCTGTTACAGTATGGATTGTATTATTGTATGATTTCACGCATTCTTCCGCGATCTTCGACCAAGCCTTCTTTTTATCACCACAACTAAGCATACATATTATTTTATTTATCAAAGTTTGGTTTAATTTTTCATTCAATCCATTTGAAAAGGGTGCATCTACTGCTGTGTGAATTAAATCAATATTTCTTTGCTTGAGGTAGTTTTTGAATTCTTTTGAGTTGATCGCTGGATAATGATCTGCTAGTAATATTTCAATCTTACTTTCCTTATGAGTCTTATTGATTAATATTATGAAGTTTTTGCTGCTTGATCTTTAGAGCATACGATATAAGCAAATCTGGTTAAATGGTCCACCAGTAAATGTAAGTATCTTTTCGTTGATCTCTGTCCAGCGAAGCCACCAATTGTATCCCCTGATATTATTGGAAACGGTTTTTCTGCTGGACCCAAGTGTGACATCAATCCTAATCTCTTATTTAGTCTTGTTTTATTTTTGATGCAAATTTCGCAGCTTTTGCAAATCCATTTTATATTAGTCGACAAATGTGGTGCTGTATAAAATGGTCTCATTTTTTTCTAATTGGTTCATTCCAATATGGCAAAATTCTTCATGGATTTTTTTATTATTATTTTACTATATTCTTCGCTTAGAACTATTTTATTTCTTTTCTTTTTATCCTTTTATATAGATTATTTTTCATGATAAGATTTCTTATCTTTTAAACTTGTGTTCTTTTGTTGATCAATTACTATATCATTCAGGTTTATGATATTGACTTTTTTTAACTTGTCTTCGCCATTTTCATCGTGTTCATAGACAGGGTTTCTGCTAAGGCAATCAGCTTCGGTGTTTTCTTTTCTAGGATTATATATGATTTTGAAATTATATTGCGATATATAGATTGACATTTCTCCTAATTCTTCATCTGCTGTATCTTTATATTTAGATCTTTAAACGGTTTATGGTCTGTGTAAATCGTAAATGTTTCCAATCAGCAAATGTTGCCAAAATTTTAAGCTTTCTTTTATGACTAAGCATTCTAGAAAGATTGCTTTCTTTTGTTTCTGTGACTCACTCAATTTTTTTGAAAAATAAGCTACTGGCTTAAGTGTGCATCTTTTCGTGACTGTTTTAATATGGCTCCTATACCGTTGATACTCGCGTCTGTGTATATAAACGTTTAAGCTTTTGATTATAAATAGCTAGGATTGGCTTTGAGCATAAATACTCTTTGACTTTATTGAAAGCAGCATCACAATCATTTGACCAACTAAAACTTATATTTTTCCTGAGTAGATTATGTAAAGGTTCGAGTAATACTGAGACATTAAAGATGTATTTTCTGTAAAAATTGATTTTATCTAGAAATTGTCTGATGTTTTTTCCTGTTTTTTGGTACCGGAAAGTATATTATGGATTTTAAATTATCTTTTAAAGGGATTACAGTATTTTCTGTAATAAAGTGACCTAAATATTTCACTAAGTGGGCTGCAAATCTGCATTTTGTAAGTTTTATTCTGAATCCTTCTTCTACAATAGCGTCCAATAATTGTTTTAAATGATTAACATGTTCTTCGAACATCTTTGAGAAAATCAGTTTATCGTCTATGTAATTCACGACAAAGTTTGATAGGTTGTGTTTTCAAATTATATTTATTAAGATTCTTTGAAAATTGCTAATGATGTTTTTAATCCAACGGTAAAACCGTCCATTGGTAATGACATTCTTGTTTCACAAACCCATTTTTTCTCTATCTCGAACTCTCAATGGTATGTATCAGAAGGCTGAATTTATTTTGAGTGTTGTGAAGAACTTGCAATCTACAGTATTTACCATTAGATCTTCAAATAGGGGAAACGGTTGAAATTAAGGCACTATCAGTTTATTCAGATCTCTAAAATCAACGCACAGTCTACTTTTCTTCCTTCCTCTCTTTTATAAGCTAGTATGACTGGCACTGCAAAAGGACCGTAACATTCTTCAATAAGTTGACGTTGTAATAAATGAGTTACTAGGCCTTTAATTTCTGCTCTGTTCTTTAATGAACATTTGTATGGTCTTTGAAGAAAACTTGTTTGTTTGCAGGTTATGAATTCTTCGTAATTTTTGACGTTACTAATGTCATATTGTCTTTTGCAAATATTCTTTTATAATTCTCTAATAGCTTTATAATTGTACATCTTTGATCAGTATCTAAATGATCAATATCTATATTAAATTGTTCTATATTAATACCTTCATTAAAATTTAATTGAAATTTGGCTAATGCATTTTCCAATTCTATTTTTAATTTCTCCTTTATCTTAATTTTTATTGTTTTTAATTTTTATCTATTTTGGTATCAGCATATCTTTTATACTATTTCTTTCTTTCTACATTTTGTTTTATTTCTTTTTTTAATTGGATATTTAAATTCCTATCATTGGTCAATCCAAATCTATCTGTAGTGTCTAGTCCTAATATCATATCGTGATTGAAATTTTCATTATAAACAAATGCATTGATTTTAGCTTCTTTGCTTAGTATATTTGCATTTAATGTTATTAAGCAATCAGTTTTCCCCTACCGCTAATTATTTTATTGTGATACTAAAGTTGTCTTTTGTAAAATTTTTTACTTTTACTAATTTGGAATTATTTGTGTTATGTTTAAACCAGGATAATAAATACCTGTGCATTCAATTGTGTTATTTAGTAACACCTTAATTTCAATCAGCAGGGGAATATTTAGTTTTTTGGATCATCGAAATTGTCAATTTGTAATATATAATTGATTATTTTATCTTCAGTCCTTTCTTCTTTAAACCAATAAAAATTTTCAGGATGATATCTGTTTTTCTTACCTTTACTTTCGCAAATTTTACAAGGCTATTTCAAAGTCAGTTTCGTTTCAGTTTTTATTATTTTGGGTCTATTTTCATTTATTTTTTTAAACTTTTCCTACTAGTGTCTTCATATTTCCTTAGTTCACTAAATAAATCAACTGAATTATTAGTCTCTTGTCTGTCAATTTTGTTTCTTACAAATGTTGGTAGTCCGTCAGCAATCAAATCCACTAACGTTCTATTATCCATATTTTTATTTTTTCCAGTAGTAAGTGTTCTTTTTGTAATGCAAACTCTAGGATTGAACCAGTGAGATACTTGTAATTTAAACATAAGTAAGAGATGACCAACCTCTATCTGCGAATATTTGTAAAAATTATTTTTCCATGTTGTCCACTCAGAGCTTTATGAATGTCTAATTAACATTGAGTGGAACCATTTCTTTATTCTATCATCTAAAAATAATCTTAAAATTTCAATTTTTTCAGCATCAGATTTTATGTCTAATCTGTTGCATTCACTTTCATATGTTTATAACATTGGTTCGCATTCATTTTCTTTCCTTCAAATTTATCCAACACAAATTTTCCACATGATTTATTAAAATCTTTATTTTAATTCTCCTGTGTATGTTCTTTTTCGCATAATTTTTCTAGAAGTTTCATTAAGTTTTCGTCTATCTGTGTTGCAGGAATGTTTTTGTGCTTTGTTCTATGTTAGTAACATCTTCTAGCAAAAAATCACTGTATATCATATTTCCACTTTTATCTTTATAGAATTTTAAAATTTATCGTCTAATGTTATCCAATCATTTCTTCCTTTGCCAAGATTTTCTAGTGATTTCTTAACTTTTTTAAATTCGTTTAGTTTCGATAATTCTGGGTGTTGTTTGTAAGACTGGTAACGTTGTGGCATAAAGATTATTTTTCCATTTGTATCTGTTATTGTTTAGATTATAATAACGTTAGATTTGTGATCTGTATCAGCCACCAGTTTAAATTCAAACCGTAGCTTCGCCATGTTTCCTTTGTTTTCCACAAACGTATAACTGTTGATTTATAATATGTTTGTAATCCTTAATTTGTTAAGAGTAAGAACCACAATTAGATTCGTCTAAAAATAAGAGTAATTTATTTAAACATATTATATTAGATTATTAATTTTACAATATTTACACGTGGTCAACTGACCTAAAAATAAGAGAATCAAAAATTAAAATTTCATGCTCCTGTTTCTCTATTAATCGATGCCAATTTTAATACGTTTTTAATTAAATTTAATTTACAAGATTTTCCTACTAACTTCTAAAACGCTCTTGCCAGATTTAAAGACTGTAACTCCTGCATGATTTAAACACCAACTGTCACTCCTGCTAGATTTAAACACCAACTGTCTCTCCCTTCCTATCTCTCTAATGTTTTTGTTTATCCGATGAATAGCGCCACATCCAAACAGCTAATCACTCAATACACAGGCAATGTATACGAAGCTTATATATATTTATAGAGTGACCAAGAAAAAAGGAGGAGGATTGAAAATATGGGAAGATAAGCTATTAATTATTCTTTTTGAAGTTACACTTCTTTTAGCGCGTTAGGGAAAATGTAATAGGGAGTGATTTGGTTCCGAGCGTCTGGGAAAACGACACCATGAAGTTTGTCGGTATTTACGACGCGCGACAAAACGATTTCAAGTTTAAGGCATGAAGTTATCTTCACTTCTTCTTCCCTTTTTTTCTCAAACGGGTCACCCATCCAAATACTAATCGTACTAAGCGCTGCTTTACTTAAATGATCGAACGAGAACTAATTCTGTAACCGCGCTATGGCTGTTGACGCGTGAAGTAATTCTATATATCTCTATTATATTTAGTGTGATATCTATATTTTGATATTTTCTTTTTTTTATTCTTTCTTATATATATATACATAATAATTATTTTATTTTTTTAAGCTATTTTTTTTCTTTGAAGTTTTATTTGAAGTTATTTTTGATGTTATCGATGCTATATTCGTTTTGGTACGATTAAGAAGTATAACTTCTTACGCGCGTACATAAGTACACACACCAGTTTTTTATTTTATTCTTTTTATACTGTCTTCTTCTGTGATTGTTTTGAAGTTATACTTCTTTTTCAAATAACGAGCTTAGCCTGACGAGGATTTCCTTCAGAATTCGTGAGGCACTCAACGTAATAACGAGTTATGTACCATTTATAAAGATTATATATTCTTAACTTATATTCGAAATACGCGGGTCAATCATTTTGGAAATATTGAAAATAACGAAATTTTCTTATCGTCCCTCGAAACTGTACTGATCTCAAACTTCCTATGATTTGTATATACACGAGCGCGGTACAATTAACTTTGCAAGATGTTTGATAAATAATTACGGTTAGTTGGTTATTAAACAAAAAAAGACTTATTGTTGCAAATTGAATAATCCATTATTAATAACATTTTTATTTTAATACAAAAATTTAGTAATCTTTAATAGTATGATATCTCTAAAAACATGTTGGTACATGTAATGCAATTTTACACTTCTTGTATTCCCACGTTGTCTCACTGCGTTTTTTATTTCGAGTAAGAGTAAAGTTGTTTTTCGGTTATGAGAAATGTAAACAATAAAGGTCAGGATATGAATGTTCAAAAACGGTCGTTGCTAAATATATACGTAGTTCGAATAAGTAAAGTTATTTTTCGGTTTGGTAGAGATATAAGAAATATCGTCCTTTATTACACAGTAACAGAGTATAAGGGTAAAGAGGGAAAAGAATCAAGGTAGAGAGTAAGAATATCATAGTAAGAAAGTGTAAAAATAGAGTTACGAAAAATATTCCTACATTCAAATTTGGAACGGCCGCCAAAACAATATTCTGAAATGTTTTGTTTTTTTCGCCCAGTAGACTAACGACGCCTCTGAGGCGTCTTATTCATTTTTGGTCCCAAAACCTTGCGACGCCTCTGAGGCGTCTTATTCGTTTTTGGTCCGATAATCATGTGACGCCTCTGAGGCGTCTTATTCGTTTTTGGTCCGATAAACTTGTGACGCCTCTGAGACGTCTTTGTAAGTTAAAGGGTTAAGCTAGAACGAAATAAGAAAAGTATAAGTATTCCTTATACTTCCATAAACGAGGTGAACCTTTTTGTTGAGTCCGTATACAAGCGAAGCGAGCAAGAGGTGAGATGCGTGATTAATTTTTTGTAAAAACCGCAATTTCTTATTATGTTTAATTTATCGACCAAAGCTTTTAAGCTACAAGGTTTATTGTCTGACGAGCAAATATAGTATTATACTTTGTAGTGACTTAACCAAGAGTTTTTTTTTCTTATTTGTTTGTTCATTTTATTAATTTTGTTAATAATTTTATTTTATTTAAATTGTACTAATTATCTTTATTTTAATAAAGTTTTTATTGAAGTTATATTTAATTTTATTTACAAATGTAGAGTATATTTGCATTCGGGAAAATTGTAGTTATTTCATATTGAATACAATGAAGATTGAGAAGTAAATGTTGTGTGGCTTAAGATTTCAGATTCACTAAAGATTGGCCAGAAAATCGTACAGAAAGTTGCTGGACATTTTGCGATTTAAATTAATAAAACAATAGTGCTGATCGGACGTAGATCTTCAACTATTCTCCTTAGCAACAATACAAAAATTAAGATTAAGCATTCACATTTATCCATAGTTTAAATTTATTTATTTATTATTAATTATCAAAAATTTACTTGTTTTATTTTAATTATTTTAATTATTTTAATTAAGAAGTTATTATTAAACTATAATTCTTGAAGCTTTCTTATTGACCAGGATCAGTATACATTTCAATTTCTGTTTCAGTTTTCAATATGCCTAAAACTAATGCAGAGAAATGTAGAGATTATCGTCTTCGTAGGAAAATGAATCAGGAAAATAAGGAAAACATAATGCACGCTAATGCAAAACGTTGTAGGGTACATTAGCTGGGAAGAAAAATGATTCAAAAACCATATGAATTGCCAGCTAATGATATTTTATGTACTCCGTCAACTTCTAATTTACTTTGCGAACCATCGGATAAGACCGTGATTACCAGTATAAATTTAAATAATTTAAATGTCTCAGCAATAACTAATATTATTGCTAATTATTTTTTTTGTTTGGTCTTTATGTTTTGAAGTTATTTAATGTTATTTGAAGTTATTTGAAGTTATTTTTTCATTTCTTTTACTTGACATCTTTTTTATATTTATTTCTTCAAGAAAACCAATTGTCTGCGAAAGGAACTTTATGTGCCCCATCGACTTCAAATTTACTAGTGACTTCTGAACCATCAGCTTACTTATGATTACTGGTAAAAATTTATACAATTTAAAATTCACAGCAATAACTAATAGTACTGCTAATTATTATTTTTGAACTTATACTTCTTTTGATACGTTTGGGAATTTGGTCTTCATTTTTTACATTTACTTCTTCAAGATGCATCGTTGTATACTACAAAAGATAACGATTACAACTATATTACTGTGCAAGATGATGTGCATATGGAAAATTCTTCTATGCCGTTTCATCAACGTATAACATCAAAAAACATTACATCAACAAACATGGAGCAAAGAACACGATCTCGAGAACGAAATTATCAATATTTAGCTGACGCTTCGATTATACACGTATTTTCTAATCAAGACATTCTACTGGATGAAGAATGCAATTTGTTAAACCAAGACACAATAATAGATAAGGAATTACTTCAATCAGATGTACACTCTATTTATTCTAACTCTTCAGACCTGTTAGTAATTAATTATTCCACTGGCGAGAAAATTGATATGGATTTACCATATAGCAATTATCATCAATTTAAACGAGCTTATACGGAATTTAAAATAAAATTCTTTGACAATTCATTTGGACATCCATGCTCAGTATGTGACAGATTGTTGTTTAAAAAGAATTTAAAAGAGCCATCAATTGAACATAAGGATATTCTACCACAAATTATACCTAATGTACCTATGGAAAATAGCTTTGTAATACATGCATACAAGCTTTAAACTAGAAGAATATTCCAGTACTGTCAACATATAAAAGCTTAAAATATCCAGATGTACCTCAGCATCTACCACCTTCAGATTTAGTTTCTGAAAGATTAATTTCGCCTCGTATTCCTTTTATGCAGATTAGACGTCTGAGAAATTTTAGTGGTCAATACGGCATTTATGGTCGAGTAATTAATGTGCCTGTTTCAGGTAATACAATGGTCAAATCTCTTCCAAGTAATATTAATAACGATTATTGTTTAAATGTACATAATATACGTAAGAAAATTCACCGATCTAGCTCCTTACATGACATTGTAAACAAGCGTAAATTTAAAGCTTGGCTACAATTCTTAATATCGTCTCCGTTGTATAAAATGTACGATATAAAATTGATGATTCATTTTTTAATAATAATCAAATTCACGACAAAGTTTAACAAAATGTTGTCAGCGAACACTTTCCTGTAGAAGAGAGTCTTACGGCGCACCAACAGACATTAATGTGGGATGAAGAACCATATTTACGTATTGCACCTGGCGAAGAAATTTACCTCAAAGTTTATTATTTGATGAACATGCAGAAGAACTTTCTTTTCCCAATTTACCTGGGTCAGTTCCGTAATTTTAGAGATGGCGTTAAAGTAACATCATTTATGGTTGCTACTAGTGAGCTTAGAAGATCTGATCGTAGTGCAGTTACACCGTATCATTTATTGTATGTCGCAATGAATATTATGAGAATTCGAGTCCGTGACTCTCTCACAGTTGCTTTTTAACACGTCAGTAAGGATACCAAAATTACTAGAAAACAAATTGAAGATGAACAATACTTTAACAATTTATATTATATAACAGTTAATAGTATAACAATAAATAGTATAACAATAAATATTATATAACTGTTTATATTTCTCTAAATCAGAAAATAGAAAATATTATTCATTTTTTGAACGGGTGCTATTCCCATACACAGCATATAGAACACCACACATGGGTAAAGGCGAGGGTAAGCTACCAATGATTTTAAGTGGAGATTTTAATGTTAATTTCTTCTCTGAAAATTCTGATGTATTCATCATATTTATCTTTTTAAGTGAAGATTTTAATCTTTTAATAAATAATGACAGAACAATTCCTTCAACCCGACATAGTACTACAAATGATGCTGTATTTTCACGATATTTAGATAACGTTTCAACTAGACAATTTGTATCATATTTTATCTACCATAATCTTCTTGTAACTCACATGGTCATTGAATTACAAACAGATAAACTAATGAATGTGAATTAATTAAATTTCAATATGTATAAATTTTATGTGTATATATAGTAGTATTGAAGATATTTAAATTATTTAAATTATCATCCAGGGATTTTATGCCATAAGGGTTTCCCCTGACAAGCCAAAAAATTATTGAACCTTTTTATATTTGCTTAACTAAGTGTTTTATTTCTTATTTCTTATTTTATTTCTTATTTTATTTCTTATTTTAATTAAACCTTTCTTATTCCTCATTTATATATAAATAAGATTATACTTATTTTTTTAAAGTTATTTTTGAGGTTATTGATTCTATATTCGTTTTGGTACACTAAAGAAGTATAACTTCTTGCTTGCGAATATAAGTACACACACCAGTTTTTTTATTCTAAAAACAATAGCCTATCATAAAAAATGCTTCTATTCTGCTTGCACTAACGCCGTTTATATTATTATGAACTTTACTACGCATTCACATTTCTTATAGTAAAACTTAATTTCAAGAACACTGGCATTGCTAATAGATGATCTGTTGAGTATCTAACAAAAAATACACTTTCATTTTTTACTATTCTATGCATTTGATACACATGTGAACTTCTTGATTTTTAATACAATAGCTTTTTGGCTATAACGCAAAAGATTAGTCCATCCAGCACACTTATCGTCACGTCTCTGGCTGCGAAGTAATAACTATAAAAGAACCAACGTATATGAATAACCACTGCTTAAAACTCTCTTCCGTTACAAACACCGAGCGTGTCACACGCGTCCACACTAACAGCGACTAAAAACGTGAACATCAGTCCCTACTTCTTTTTCCTTTTTAAGCTTCTTGTTATGTTTGTTATACATTTTGTATCGTAGTCGTGATCAATACACCGATTGGTACGGACGTGTTTATATTTTGCTCCTAATCTCTTATCCTACTGTCTATACACATACAATAGTTTGAATAAGGTCGTTAGAGAGCCGTTAAATTTGAAATCTTTTGACTCGGTCACGTCAATGGATATAAGCATTTCGCATATCCTTAACCAGGATATGCAACACATTCAGGCCACCGCTGTGGCAAATAGCTACTGGATCCAGTCGTCCGACTACTCCAAATAGCAGGAAAAGACCATGAGCAGAGAATGATGACATCACTAAAAATCATGAAATGGAAGGAGTTTTACTAACAGCAAATAGGTACGCAATCCTAAGTGAGTGCACGGAAGTAGATGCACCGGCTTCAGTAAATAGACAGTCAACAAAAGCGCCCCTCCTCCTCCCCTGATATATATAGATGACGTTATTGATATTCAATCGCTGAAGAAATGTTTAAAAGAAATTGTGCATGAAAAAAGCTACACTCTTAAGATTAGCAATAATAAGGTTCGTGTCCTGCCAGCTGATTCGGAGTCTTATAGAAGGATTGTGTTAATTTTGAAGTCATCGAACGCTCATTTTGACAAATATCAATTAAAACAGGAACGGTCGTTTCGGGTCGTCTTGCGCAACATTCATCATTCCGTTGATTTGAATGCCCTAAAAGACGAACTTCAATATCTTGGGATTGAAGTTGTAAACATAAGCAATATAAGACACAGGGTAACACATAACCCGCTATCAATGTTCTATATTGATTTGAAACGGAAACAAAATAATAACACAGTATATAACATAAACAAACTAAACAATACAATAGTAAAAATCGAACCACCCCTAAAAAAGAAAGAAATAGTTTAATGCAAAAAGAGCCAAAGATCACACTCAGACGTATTGCAATCGCACATACCAGTGTGTCAAATGTGCTGGTCAAAACGCAACAGCTGATTGATAAAATTCCATAGAAACTTTACTAACCTGTATTCTATGTAGCGGCCTCCATACTGCGAACTACAAGGGATGTCCACGCTATCAAGAACAGCTTAAGAAAACATTCCTTAAACCAAGGCTCAGGGAAAATCATAATATCCAGACAAACCTACGAGCCGACCAGGCGGGGAAAAACCAACATTACACAAAACCAATGGTGCCTAATGCTCAGGAAACGAAGGGAAATAATCACCCTTCAAATATTCCAAACCTTGAGACATCCAATAACGAAAATACAAGCAATTGTACAGAATCTACCGAAAGTCTGAGGAAATTGGAATAACTTTTCGAAAAACAATCTGAGCAAATAAATAACCTCATCTCCTTATTAACAGTTATCGTAAGTAAATTGTCAAGTATCGGCAAATATTGAAGACTCTACGTATCGCGGATTGGAATGCCAACGGTCTAATGCAACGAAAAGTTTAGTTGGAAGCTTTTTTGAAACATCAGGACATTCAAATAATGCTGGTATCTGAGACACACTTTACTGACAAAACTTATTTTAAAATTTTTGGCCTTAAGGTTTACTGCACGAATCATGCCAGTCGAAAAGCATATGGAGGTACTGCGATTATAATTAAATCTAGTCTGAAACATTACGAACTTGCACCCTATAAACAAGATTGTCTTCTGGCAACAAACGTAATGATTTACGACTGGCATAGCACACGAACAATCTCGGCAGTCTACTGCCCTCCTAAACACAATATCCAAAAAGCAGAATTTGATCATTTCATGGAAAGTCTGGGCACTAAATACATAGTACGAGGCGATTTTAATGCTTAAAATAACAGTTATGGCAGTAGAATTGTAAACCCTAGGGGGAGAACTCTTTTAAACAGTATTGAAACAAATAAGGCAACGTTTATTAGTTCTGGAGAACTTACGCATTTGCCAACAGATATCAACAAAATTCTAGATTTGCTCGATTTTTGCATACATAAAAATATATCTCCTAGATATATACAGGTATGCTCTTCACCTGACCTTCCTTCTGACTATTCTCCAATCATAGCAACAATAAACAAAACAATTGTTGAGAATAGACCTCCAAACTCTGTATGCAATAAATTTACAAACTGGGATCATTTTCAGGAGACATTTAATACTGCTACTACAGCTACAACACCATTGGTAACGACTGACGATGTAGACGTTAAAATAAATTTTCTTACAAATAATATAATTAGTGCAGCTCGAGCTTGTACACCTAGTCCTAAAAACAAGAAAAACCACGAATACCCTGAATACAATATAAAAAAAATCCAAGAAAAACGAAAGCTGAGAAGAATTTTGCAAAATAGCAGATTACCAGAGGACAAACAGAAATTAAATAAAGCAACGAGGATTCTAAGAAAAAATCTCATAAGTTTTAAAAATTAAGGCCTACAGACCTTCCTGAAAAATTAAATCCCACAGCTAACAGTATGTATTCACTATACTAAGCAACCAGGCGATTCACACGTTTAATACAAGATATTCCGCCGATTCGACAACCACAAGGTGGATAGGCCAGAAGACCGATAGATATAGCGAATCTCTTTGCCCTTTATCTGGCTGAAGTATTCAAATCTTCCCCATCTTCTGCATCTAACGAGGAAGAAAAGATCAAGAGTTTTCACAGCTCACCTTTTAAGCTGTCACCACAAATCAGACCTTTTACCTTGAAAGAGGTCAAAGAAGCAATTGCAGCTTACATGAATCCAAGAAAATCACCAGGCCTTGATCTAATCAGCGGAAAGATGATTCGAAATTTGCAAAAGAAAGGAATCGCATCAATAACTTCCTTATTTAATTTTATTATACATCTAGGATACTTTCTTACTACCTGAAAAATAGCTGTGATAACTCTAATTCATAAACCAGGGAAAGCAGCAAGTAAAGTTTCGTCATACCGACCAATTAGTCTTTTATCCGCTCTGTCTAAGCTATTTGAAAAAATGCTAATTATTCACCTCCACGCTTAGCTGGACTCTAAAGTACTCCCTGATCATCAGTTCGGATTTCGAAAGCACCATGCAACAATTGAGCAAATTCAATGCATAAATAGAAAGATATTACAAGATCTAAAACGCAAAAAATACAGTTCAGCGGTATTCCTGGACATTAGGCAAGCCTTTGACAAAGTATGGAACACGGGACAGCTTTGCAAACTAAAAAAAATACTACCATATCCTTTTTATCTGATTCTCAAGTCCTATCTCACAAACAGGAAATTTATAGTCAAATGTCAAAACCAACTCACAACAGCTTATCCTATCTTATCCGCTGTTCTACAATTCAGTGTACTCGGGCCTTTACTGTACGCAATCTACACAGCAGATTTATCAACCTCTGACGAGATAACTACAGCTACATTTGCGGACGATACAGCTATGGTAGCATCGGACAGCAATCCTCAAAATGCGACTGATATCTTACAACGTCACCTACATATTCTAGAAAGATGGTGCCAGAAGTGGCACATCATTTTAAACGAAAGTAAATCAGAACATGTAACATTTACACTGCGTAAGCGCACATGTCCTCCAGTGGCCATTAATGGGGCAGAAATACCAATGAAAGATTCGACTAAATACTTGGGAATGATACTGGATAAAAGATTGACGTGGAAACAACATATCCAATTAAAAACAAACTACTTGAAGGGAAAAGTAAGAAATATGTATTGGCTAATTGGGAGAAAATCTATGTTAAGTCTCGAGAACAAGCTTGCTATCTATAAAGCAATCCTAAAACCGGTAAGGACCTATGAAATCCAACTTAGGGTACTGCTGGTATCTCAAATATAGAATTCTTACAGAGATTCCAATCAAAAATCCTGCGTTGCATCTGCAATACCCCCTGGTACATAAGCAATGAAAGAATCCATAAAGATCTAAGGATGCTTACAGTAAAAGAAGAAATTACAAACTTCATCTAACGCTACAACATTCGTTTATATAAACACCCAAATGCACTAGCAAATAATTTGCTGGAAATCTCGATTCAAACTCGTAGGTTGAAAAGATTCTACCCTTCGGATCTTGCAATGAGATTCATTTAACATCTAAAGACGTTAATTAGTAATAGTTACATATATTTACGCTAGTCATTGTAATGTTTTTTATAATTACAGTTAAAGTCAATGTATCGCGTCATCTTATATTACACATAATTCCCGCTAAGAATAGATTGTAAATTCATATAATTATAATAAAAAAAAAAAAGAATATTCTGCGCGCCGCTGCGCCTTTTATATCATTATGAACTTTACTACGCATTCACTTTTCATGATATATAAATAATTACAAGAAAAACTACCATTGATAAAATATTATCAGATAGACTGAAAGAATAAAATGCACTTAGATTTTTACACTCATTTCAACACAATAAATATACCGTTAAACTTTTGAATTTTCAAAACAAAGGCTTGGCATTAAAAGATTCTTATATTCTGCTTACATTAACGCCACCAATATTATTATGCAATATACTACGCACTCACGTTTCTTGTTACATAAATAATTTTCACAAAAACATTCATTGCTAAAAGATGATCTAATAAAAAGCCAGAAAAAATTGCACTTAGATTCTAAAACTATTTTCAACACATTCAATACACTGGTAAACTTTGGAATTTTAAAAACAAAGACTTGGCTTAAAAAGATTCTTATATTCTGATCTCAACAGCGACTTTTATACTATTATGCACTTTGCTAAGCACTCACTTTTCATTTTATAAAATTAATTTTCAAAAAAACTACTATTCTTAAAAGTTGATCATATAGACTGCATAAATAAATTGTACTTAGATTTTTAAACTATTTTTAACACATTCAATACACCGGTAAACTTTTTAATTTTCAAAACAAGGACTTAGCATAAAAAGAATCTTATATTCTGCTCGCACCAGCGACTTTTATACTATTATGCACTTTGCTACGCATTCGAATTTCTTTTATTACAACTGATTTTTAAAAAAAATACATTTTTTCATAGATTATCTGAAAGACCGCAAGAATAAATTGCACCTAGATTTTTAAACTCTTTTCCACACATTCCAAATACTGGTAAACTTTTGAATTTTTTAAAAAAAGGCTTGGCAAAAAAAGAGTCTAATATTCTGCTCGCACAACAAAACCAATATTATTATGCAATATACTGAGTACTCACATTTTTTGTTACATAAATAATATTCACAAAAACATTCAATTGCACTTATATTTTTAAACTATTTACAACACATTCTATACACTGTAAACTTTGGAAATGGCATAACAAAGGCTTAGCATAAAAAGATTCCTATATTCTGCTTGCACTAATGCCATTTTTGGTATTATTAACTTTGCTATAAATTCATTTCTTTTGTTATATAAATAATTTAATAAAATAAAATGATCAATAAAACCAATATGGCGCTACTTTACCTTACCAGAAAACGAACACTCTTTTTCGATATCCAAAAACAGGTCTGCCGCTTGCGCCCTCGAGAGCCAGGACCTACGCAACCATCTCCCCCCTCACATAACTAAAGACGCAGTCGCATGAGTCTTGCATGCTAAGGCGGTCCTACATGTATCTCTAATGCCCCATCGCGCCCTCATAACTCAACTAAGGCAGTCGTGACCGATCCTATTTAGAGTGTAATTCTAACCAATTTAATATCTCAACGCCGTCGCTATCTAATCTATTCGGCGCGCAATACAAATCGGTCAAATGCCCTAATTTAACCGAACACATAGTATGAAAAGAAGTTTGTATTCTGTTCGCACCAATGCCTTCTATAATATTATTCAATTTATACCGCTTTTAAATTTCTTATAGGAACTCTGATTTAGAAAAAAACAAGCATTGCTAAAAGATGATCTGATAGACCGCAAGTAAAAATTGCAATTTGTTTTTTACACTCATTTCATCACAGTAAAAACACCGTTAAACGTTTGCATTATCATAACAAAAACTGGCCTAAAAAGATGTTTATTTTCTGCTTGCACAAATTCTTTCTATATTATTCTGCACTTTGCTTTGCATTCACATTTCTGATATTACAACTGATTTTCAAAAAAAACACTTTTTCTCAAAATGATCTAAAAGGCCTCAAGAATAAATTGCCCCTAGATTTTTACACTATTTTCAACACATTTATTAAACCGTTAAACTTCTTTATTTTCAATAAAAATTTTAGCTTAAAAAGATTCTTATATTCTGTTCGCACTAGCATGTTTTATATTATTATCCACTTTGCTACGTACTCACTTTTCCTCTTATATAAATAATTTTGAAAAAAACTACCATTTCTAAAAGATGATCTAATAAACCACTGTCATAAATTGCACTTAGATTTTTACACACATTTTAGCACATTAAATACACCGTTAAACCTTTGAATTTTCAAAACAAAGATTTGCATTAAAAGATGTTTATATTCTGCTAGCACTAATGCTTTCTATATAATTATGCACTTTGCTACTCACTCACATTTCTTATATTAGTACTGATTTCTAAAAAAAACTACTTTTTTACAAAGAAAATCAAATGAACGCAAGAATAAATTGCACGTAGATTTTTACACTCTTTTCAAAAGATTCTATACACCGTTAAACATTTAAATTTGCATAGCAAAGGGCTTATTGTAAAAAGATTCTTAATTTCTGCTTGCACCAGTGCCTTTTTTATTATTAGTTACTGTGCTATTAATTCCTTTTTTATGTTCTATAAATAATTTAAAAAAACTACCATTCCTAAAAGATGATCTAAGAGACCGCAAAAATAAATAGAATCTATATTTTTACACTCTTTTCTAAAAATTCCAAATACTGTTAAACTTTTGGATTTTCAAAAAAAATATTAGCATAAAAAGTTGTTTTTATTATGCTCGCACCAATGCCTTCTATATTATTATACACTTTGGTACGCATTAACATTTCCTATATTACTACTGATTTTTAAATAAACTACTTTTTCTTGAAGATGATCTGAAAGAAAGCAAGAAAATATGGCACCTAGATTTTTACTCTCTGTTCGACACAATCAATAAACCGTTAAACTTTTGAATTTTAAAAACTAAGGCTTATCGTAAAAAGATTTTTATATTCTGCTCGAACCAGCACTTTTTTTTATTATTCACTTTGCTATTCATTCATTTTTTTTGTTATTTAAATGTAGGATTCCTTTCTCTTCTCATCAGTCTTTCTACGAATATCTGAATATTGAAGATCAGGAATACTGGTGTTAATAATAAATTGTTCCTAAAGATGAATAGACCGTTTCAATGTAAATGCAATTTAATCTGATACAATTAAATACATTAATAGATGTTCGCTGCTTAAAGGCTAAACGATGACTAACGTAGATCTTTGTGCTTTAGTCCACTGTTTACTTACATAGCAACGTACCGCTGCACGTCGCTACATCCCAACGGTCCTACCAACCATATTGTATTTTATTTCATAGTCCCTTTGTCTAATTCCCCTTCCAACACTCGGCCATATCTGCATCTCCTTCAGCCCCCGAAGGGAACTCTTCGAACGGTTTCATGTAATCCGCCGCCGTTGTGGTGATCTTTGGTCCTTCATCCCCACCAACACGAATCACTTCATATCGGTTATTTCTCTTACATCTAGATATCTTATACGGATCTAAGAATTTCTTTTGTATCTTTAACCCCGCACCAAACTGCGTGCGCTTTATCGCTACTAAATCGCCTTCGTTGTAAACACTCGCTTTCTTACATTTACGGTTATAATTACGCCTATTCTCTTCTTGAATTTTTAACAGACTTTCCTTCGTTGCTTCTCTCAGTCTTAAGCGCTCGTCAGAATATTGCAATATCGCCTCTTTCTCTATTAATTCTAAAATAGCTAAATCTTCGCGCTGCTTCATTTTTACGCCAAACATCACCTCGAAAGGTGACGCATCTACACTACGCTGATAAGTGCTATTAATCGCTCTTTGGACCTTATCTACGTGCTTATACCACTTGTCAGGCGTGTCCATCGACATCTTAGTCAGTACCGAGATAATAATTTGATTAATTCTTTCAACCTGACCGTTTCCGACCGTTTCCTGACCGAATGTTCTCTGCTGTATCCCAAGTTTTTCTAACGTTTCCCTTGCAGGTGTCGTCTTAGTTGGGTATAGGCACAAAAACTTAGAAAACCCATCTACCACTACCAAGATATGCTTATAAGCTTTTCTCGTCGCTGTCATCGGCCCTAGATAATCGACATGATAAGTCTCGAGAGGTCTATCACCCTTCGGTATCGGCTGTAACTGACCTTCCTTTTTCCCCTGCTTAAGCTCCGCTAATATACACGGTACAAAACAGCTGATGATCTTTTCGATTTTTTCTTTCAGACCCGGTATATAAAATTCTTCTTTTATTTTTTCGACTACCTTTCGTATAGAGAAATAACCATTTTCGAAAATCTTTCTTATGATATTAGACTGCATGCTCGTAGGCAACACTCTCACGTTCTTATCGTTTACACGCTTCATCAAAATATTATTTTCTAAAATATAATCTTCGTACGGCTCTTTTTCTACTATAAGACGTATGTCACGTAATCTTTCCTCTTCTTCCTGTTTCTTTCTTATATTTTGTAATAATGTATCTTCGATACACATTACCGGATAACGACTAAGTGAATCTACATGCTTCATTCTTTCTCCAGGACGGTATTCAATTTCAAAGTCAAATTCTTCCAATGACAACGCCCACATTGCTACCTTCGGTGCTAACTCCCTTTTCTTAAGCGTCTTTTGGAATGCCTGGCAATCCGTAACTAACTTAAATCTTATTCCTAACAAATAGTCTCTAAACTTCTGAACTGCTTTAATTATCGCTAGGACTTCTAATGCATACGAATGGTACTTCTTCTCTGCTTCCGACGTTTTATAACTCATGTAATGAACCGGATGGTAATTATTTCCGTTGTCGTATTTTTGCAATAATACGGCGCCAAACCCGTCTATACTTGCATCAGAATGCAATTCAGTCATTGCTCCGGGGTCATAAATACGGAGCACCGGCTCTTAAGACAAAAAATACTTTAATCGCGAATACGACTCTCTTTCAACGGTATCAAAGACAAATGCCGTAACTTCCTTTACCAAATCTGATAATGGTCTTGCTATCTTAGCGTAATCCTTAATAAATTTACGAAAATATCCTGTCACACCTAAGAAACTTTGTATTTGTTTTCTATTCTTCGGTTCCGGAAACCGCTGTACCGCTTTTATTTTCGTGGGTGATGGCTGAATACTCCCATTCCACTCAACATGTCCTAAGAACTCAATTTCCTCCCGCAGGAACTCGCCCTTCTTCCAATTTATAATTAACCCGTTCTGAGCTGCTACCGTTAACGTTATTTCCAACTTTCTACACGCATCTTCGTAATTGATACCTGGGATAATAAGATCGTCCATGTATGTTAACACTATTTTCTTCCTTACCAAATCGCCAAAAACCTCATCAATAAATCTCAAAAAACAGGCGGGACTGCTACATAACCCAAATGGTCTTCTGAAAAACTCAAATTGCTCGTCTGGAGTAACAAACGAAGTGAATTTACGGCTATCTTTCTCAATCTTGACATGAAAAAACCCGTTTCTAAGATCAATTGTCGAAAATACCACTCCCTGTGTCAACGCATCGAGACAGTCTTCTATCAATGACATTGGAAATCGATCTCTTATCACCTTTGCATTTAATTTACGGTAATCAACACAAACTCTGTAAGTTCCGTCCTTCTTAGGTAACACTACTACCGGACTACTATATTCACTTGTACTGGGTTGAATTATTCCCTCGTCCAACTATTCGTCTAATTGTTGCGTAACTATTTTTTTCTCTTTCGGATCTAATCTCCTCGGCTTAGAACAAACTGGAATATTATCCGTCAACTTTATTTTTGTCTCTGTTCGCGCGTCTGGTTTAGTATCTGGCTTATAATTTTGTATTAATTCTTTTATGCGCACCTTGTACGGTTCTTTTACGTCTATTTCATCCGTATCTACATATTTTATTTCCATTATCGCCTTTATATCTTCTACTTCTTTATTTGCATTCATATCGTCTGCATCCGTCCGTCGCTCAACATAACCATAGTCGCTCGAATTTACTGATCCCTCGCTTATCTCCTCGCTGAGTCTTTTGTCTGGTCGTCTTATTTCTACTCGCCCTTTATTTATACGAACGTCTAACTCTTTCAAAAACTCTCTTCCTAAAAGAACTTCGTATCTCATATCTGACTGGCTTACTACAAATACATCCGTTTTATATCTACCGTCTTCGATATCGATATTTACTTCACATCTCCCTATTGGCTTTGTTATCGCATTACCAAACCCTGCTAATCGTCGAGTGGTTTCATATAATCTTGGTCATCCTAATTTATTATATAGCACTGAATTTATAATGCTTACTTCGCTGACGTATCTAATAACGCATATGCTAACAAACCATTAATCCTGATCGCAACTCTATCCGTAGTAGATTGAACAAAATTGATACTTGCTTTATTTTCCGATAACTGCTTTGATTTATTACAATGACTCGCTATGTGACCGAAATTATTACATTTAAAACATTTGAGACCTTTTTCTTTGTCTGGAAAGAAACGATAACTATGTGCTTCCGAACCGCACCCGTAACAATGGTCTTTCTTTATCGCCGGAGATCTACCGATACGTGCCGACGCTACGTTTAATTGATTATCTTTTCTAAATCGCGCTCCTTGTACGTTACTTTCCTTAAGTTTATCAAATATTTGAATATTATTTTTAAATTCTGTGACCGTTCGGGATCCGTACAATACTGCCTTATCGCGACGTTCGCCTAACAAACCATCCGCCATGTACTGTATAAGGGCGTCTTCTTCGATGTTACCTTTATTCGCGATTTCTTGCATACTATAAATGTACAAACGACTACTTTCGCCTGGTTGTTGTCTACGCTTGGACAACTGCTTGTGAATCGTGGCTGAATTTACCTTTACCTGAAATTCCCTACTAAAACTACGCTTTAAGCTGTCCCATGATTTAATTTCTCTTTCGAACGATATAAATTGTCTTGCCGCTCCATTTAACATACGTTTCCCGTAGATAAACTTCTGCAAATCGTTCCATCCCAACAATACGCTGGTATCTTCAAAATCGTGGATCCAATGATCTATCAGTAGCTTATCCTCTCCGTTGAAATATGATAGGCTTTCTTCCACATCCTTTATGGAAAACGAAGCGAGTTATTGCGTAGCAACGCTAACCGCTCCTCCTTCCCCGCGTTGTCCATCTCTCTGTGATTCTTCTTCTCGTTTGCCTTCGTCTCCTTCTTCTTCTTCACTTTCTTCGTCTTCGCTTTCTTCATCTTTCATCGCATCTTTCAAGCGATTTCTTAACGCCTGCTTATTTCCGACTGTGGATAACCTTAACTTCTTCGCCGCTTCTTTTAACTCCCTTAATTTCATGGAGTCAATCTGCTCATAGGTGTAAGTGACGGCTTCTTCCTCGACTGCTTTACCTTGACGCCTTCGTTCTTCAACTCGTCTTCTTAGTGACGTGTTTTCAACGGCCTTTTCGTTAAATTCCTCACGTCAAAATTCCTGCTTATCCGCACTTGTTTCGAGTGTTACCTTCAATTGAGCCATCGTTCAAACAGCTACTTTTCTTAATCTTAATGTTTCTTTATCGTCCTCCTATATCACCGTTACATTAACACTACCGATTACTTCTCAACTTTACTTTAGTATTAACGCGTTCTCAACTTTCCTCGCGCAACACTTATAATCAACTTAGAATCGGATTCACACTGCTGGTAATTGTAACGCAACTTTCGACTTGATACAACTTTATGCAACTTCACACGACTTTATACGACTTTATACGACTTTATAAGACTTTATACGACTTTTTATTGCACACATGAAATCTATTCTCTTTTAATCCCTTACGAGCCCCCAAATGTAGGATTCTTTTCTCTTCTCATCAGTATTTCTACGAATATCTGAATATTGAAGATCAGGAATACTGGTGTTAATAATAAATTGTTCCTAAAGATGAATAGACCGTTTCAATGTAAATGCAATTTAATCTGATACAATTAAATACATTAATAGATGTTCGCTGCTTAAAGGCTAAACGATGACTAACGTAGATCTTTGTGCTTTAGTCCACTGTTTACTTACATAGCAACGTACCGCTGCACGTCGCTACATCCCAACGGTCCTACCAACCATATTGTATTTTATTTCCTAGTCCCTTTGTCTAATTCCCCTTCCCACATAAAGAATAAAAAAACTATCATTACGAAAATATGATCTGATATATCGCAAGAATAAATTGTACTTAGATTTTTACACTCTTTTCAACACATTTATTAAAGGGGTTAAACTTTTTAATTTTTAAAGCAATTGCTTAGCTTAAATAGCTGCTTATATTCTGCTTTCACGATAGGCTCCTACATTATTGTACACTTTGCTACGCATTCACATTTCTTATAGTACAACTGACTTCCAAATAAACTAGCATTGCTAAAAGATTATCTGATAAAACAAAAGAATAAATTGCAATTAGATTTTTACACTATTTTCAACACATTCATTATACCGTTCAACTTTTGTATTTTAAAAACAAAGGCTTGGCTTAAAAAGATTCTTATATTCTGCTCGAACTAGGCAGTATTATTTTATTGTACACTTTGCTACGAACACACTTTTCTTCGTATATAAATAATGTCTAAAATAGCTACCATATTTAAAAGATGATCTGATAGACTACTGTTGAGGAAATAAAATAAAAGTGAGATGAACGCCGAGCACTTTACAATTGCTGGTTTGAATTTTAAATATTTCCGTTACAAGTAGGTAATCGAATAGTGTTGCCGTACGTGAAACGATTTAAAGATAATTAGGATTATAATTATCCCGAGAGTAGAGGTTAAGTGTATATATTAGTCACATGAGTTGTCAGAGAAACGGAACGTGATAGCAAGTAAGAATCAGAGAGTCCTTGAAAATCACGTCCTAACCGTTTGAGAATTTGAACTATAATGGCTGCTGCGTAACGGCTGCCGAAAAAGCCAAAGTTACGGCGAGGCGTCAAAAAAGGCGCTCGGAAACGAAGCGTGATCCTAGTGCGACAACTGTAGGTTGGCGCTATTCTTTGGGAATGCTTATTCCCAAATATTCAACCCCCCATCAGCAACGGTGTTGATGATGAGTCCGGAGTCCTCTTGTTTCGTCACCAGTAGCACGGCGAGCTTCGCGATTGGCCGGGTTAAAGTGGTGGTTGCCGTATTGAGAGACACATCCCTGGTGAGTCTATCTTCCCCTGGCAACAGCTTGAATACTCTGGCCATGGGGCACTTTCCTGAAGTCAGCCGCTCATCAGTGAGCAGAACTACAGAGGCGACCTTTATATTATTGTAAGGGTGCCTCCACTTCGAGATGGCTTGCAATCGCTGGAAGTACTGAGTGGACCTCAAGCGCTAGAACTGCTGCATCTGCTGTTGGATGAATTGCCACTGGGACAGCTGATTGACCGAAACGTCTAGAAGTGAGTGCTTTGGGACCGCATTGAGAGCGGTCCCAATAAGAAAATGACCTGTGGTCAGCGCTGTCGTGTCTTCTGGGTCATCGCTGAGCGGTTCGAGAGGTAGTGAGTTGAGGATGGCTTCTATTTGAGATAGGAGCGTGAATGCTTCCTCGTATGTGAGTAACGTATCTCCGACCGTGCGCTCGACGTGGAACTTAAACAATTTGACCGCTGCTTCCAACTTACCACCCATGTAGGTCGCGACAGGTTTGTTAATGTGCCACAGTGTGTTGTCTTACACCAGTAGCGTAGAGAACTTGAGATGTCCAGGTAAGCTTGCAGCGAAGCAGCGCTTGAGTTTCGCATCCACGCCAAAAAAATTGGTTCCCCAGTCGGAATAGAGTGCAGACAGCGTCCCGCGTTTTGAGGTGAATCTTCTGTACGTTGATATAAACACTTCAGAGGTGTAGTTTGAAACCACCTCAAGGTGAGTGGCCGATGTTGTGAGGAAAAAAGCACGCAAATCCATCCTTTGTAGGTTTTTTCCCCGCGGCCGCGCAATGTTTTAAGCGTGAGTAGTCCAGCGTAGTCGATGCCCGTGTGTAAGAAGGGCATGATGGTGTGACTCGCGCCAGAGGTTGTTGGCCCATCAGCTGCTGGTCACGCATCCCCCTGTGACAAGCGCACATAAACACCTGAGGATATGAGATTTAACTAGGGCTCGACTGCCGACGATTTAATAGAGCAATCTTATAAACGCCAAAACAACTGAGTTCCTCCATGCATCGTCTGCTTGTGAGAGTGAGCGATAATGAGCTCTGAGAATCTCGAGGTACGAGGAACGATTGCAGGATGTTTCGTGTCATATAAGAGTTCTGATCTTCTGAGACGAACGACAAGTCTGAGCAAACATTCATTGTCGATGAAGGCGATGAGACGGTTGAGTGGGTTAGAGCTTATCAGGTGAGATTGTCGTCTGAGCAGAGCGAGATCGTGTTGAAAGATTGCTGCATGAGTTGCCTTGACCCAAAAGATTCGCGAGTCTTCCCAATTGACAGCTGAGATGAGGAAAGCTGGAGTTTAGTCGATCCTCCGAGAGAGTCTCTTGATTGCTCTGCTACAGAGTGAGGTTAACCTTAGCAGATTGTTCAGAGTCGAGAACTTGTATATAAGGTTCCAATAATATTCAGGAATGGACCGTACTTTATGATGTGCAACGCTTGCACTAGCTTCCTGCGCACATATATAATCCAGAGCGTTTTCTGGTTCAGCATACCATGAGTCCTCTCATTGAGTCAACTATGATGATCCCGTTCACCATAGCGAGTGTTCCTCAAGCTAATCTGTGGTTATTCCATTCGACGCACAGTCAGCGGGGTTGAAAGTGCCTGGAACATGCCTCCAGTGAGCAGTCTACTTAAGTACCTGTATCTTGGTTACGCGGTTGCGCACGTAATCCTTCAATCTTGAGGGATGAGCCCTGATCTATTTGAGTGTCACTTAGAGTCCGTCCACATATGTATGTTCGTATTAGTCATGTTTAGAGTAGCGTAAACATTTTTGAGTATTGTTAAGAGTAGCAGCGCTGCTGAGAGCTATAACCACGGTACGGTAAGCCGTTTGAATAAAGCAACTTTTGATTTAAGCAGACCAGTGAAACGTTGGCACCAGTGGACGGTGAGTTGACGATAAAATACACAACAGCTCTCATTGCGATTTGAAATTCATCAGCGAAACCGTTCAGTTCCACCGATGAATCAGCAAACGTGGTGAACCACCGTGGGATAGAGAGTCTGGCAAGACAAGTGAGATCCTGTCTGATGCTGAGCCATTAAGTTATGAATTGTTCTAGGAGTGTGTCGTCCTAGTTAAGAGTGTGCAACCAAAGTGACTAAAGATAAATCTTCGCTCTGATGACAACTGGTGCAGCGAACCCCAATGGATCAAATATTTAAGCTACTTCAGATAAGACGAGGCGTTTTGAGAATCTGTTGGGATTTGTTTGTGAGATTGCTGAGAAGTTGAATGTATCTTGCTGAGATGTCAAGCGTATTCCCAGGATTTTAGTTTCGCAACCGTCAAATGATATGTCTAAGTCCTTGCCACTTTCAGAAGGGAGCTTTGCCAATAGCTGGCAAGATGTGGAATGCAACTTAGCCAGTGGGAAGCCGCCCGCGTTGCACAGACGTATGAGTTGATGGGCAGTCTGAATCAGATCTCCCACTGAATCTGCTCCTCCGAAAATATCATCAAAGTATCGATCGTGAGTTATTGGTTCAACTGCGAGTGGGTAACTCGAGCCTTCTTCTTCCACAAGTTTAAGCAGCGTCCTTACTGCAAAGAACGGAGCTGACTTTGTTCCATATGTAACCGTAGTGAGTTTGTAGTGAGATTCTATGAGCTGCTCGTCTACCCACAATATTCGTCGGAGATTTTAATCGTCAGAGTGTATCTTGATCTGTCGATACATCTTCGTGTTGTCCGTGGCGAACAGGAACTTGCGGCGGCGTATCCAGATGAGCAGATAAAAGAGGTTTAGTGTCAAATTTGGACCAGCGTGCAAGAGATCATTGTGAGAGTAGCCCGTGGAGTTTGTGCTTGAGCTGTTGAAGAAAACTCGGTGCTTAGTGGTAGAGTTGTCTGGCTTGAGAACTTCGTGATGCGTAAGATAGTAGTGCTGTCTACTGACCGTTGAGTTGTCGTCGAACTTGGTCATGTAACCAGCCTCCTCGTACTCTCTCATGAACTGCGTTTAGTGTAGCTGATACTAATGATATTTGCATAACCGTTTGAGTTTTCGTTGTAGAAAAGAGGGAGTCGTGTGTTGAGAGTCAACAAAGAGCTTTGAAGAAGAGTTGAGAGGTATCCAGACGATGTAAAGCCCTGTCAGATCTCTCGCGTAAGTCGTCTTGAAATAATGTTCACACTCCAGGTCTCCTGGTGATAGTTGAACGCCGTCTGAACCTCCTCTTGAACACAAAACTTGGTGAGTAAGTTTTTCTAGCAGGAGTTCGACTGATGTAAGATGCCTTGATTTGGCTTCTTTGCAAGAGTGACCGGTGCACGAGTTGGGCCGATAACTAGCTATCCAAAGATGGACAGTTGAGCAATGGGGTCTCTGGATGAATGCTGAACAATGTTATGTCTGATGACTTGTCCGTAAAATTCTTCCCCAATGATCACGTCTACTGCTCTTGGAGTGAGATACTATGCGTCAGCGATTTTTGAGCCTTTTAAATGAGGCCATCCAGGCTCAGTAAGATATCTCGCCAGATGGCAGGATGCTGGTGACCGTCTTTAGCACTAAAGCCGTTATTCTCACCGAGAGTGGTCTGTATCTAAAGTGAAGGTCGATTGTGACCACACCGCTGGTTTAAGATGTCTTTTTGCCTCCAACTCCATAGATGTCCAGCGTTGAGTATCGCCGCTCAAGATGCAGTTGTCTGGTGCGACCTTCGCTGATGAATGAGATTTCTGACCCGGGATCAATGAGCACGCGTACCTGAGATGACGAGGTGGGTGAGATTACTGTGGCTGTTTCGGTTGCCAGCAACGTGAGATGACTATGCTGCGTGAGTTAGCACGTGGCTGTTGGATCGGAAATATCGACGATCCGATTTTATCTTCATGCGGTTTAGGGCTTGGAATCAGCTATCACCGGAGCCCGTTGGAAATTTCGGCCCAAAGGACCAGCTGTCGCCTGATCCCTTGGAGCTGTCTGAGTGTTTTCTGACGGTGTGTTGAAGAGGCTAACGAGATCGGCACCATGGAGCACGGTGTGATGCAAGCCATTGCAGCTCCTGCAATGGCTGCAGCTGTTGCAATGTCTTACTTTATGCCTGCCAATTAATTACAGCACAGGCTTCGTTCCTTCACCACCCTTAACTGCTGACTGATAGAATAGTCGCGTAGCTTCGGAGACATCACAATGTAGTGATCCTGCCCACAACAATCACATGGATACGTTGAGCGCGACTGAGCTGACTGAGCTGCCTGTTGAGTCGTCTGAGTGGCTGGCTTTGGTGAGTTGGTTCGGGACTGTTGAGACGCCTGATAGGCAATTACGCGCTTGGACACAGTTGTCTTCGCACCGTTGAGATTACCTCTCGTTGGGGTCGCGTTCTCCTCTATAATCTTCAACGTACGAGATCAGATAATCTTTTAGCAATGCCATATTATTTGGAATTCAGTTGTACTATAAGAAATGTGAATGCGTAGCAAACTGTACAATAATATAGGAGCCATTTGTAAAGAATCTGTTGTTTTTTTCATTTCCTTGAATACTGGTTATTTTCGAATATCTCCGCTGAAGCTAGGCACAGTCAACTCTGGTAAACGTGAGCGGGTTCGTGATCCAACTGCTGTTGCAGCGGGTAGCTGAGTAGACTGCGTGAGCTGATCTTTGAGCCGTCCTAATTCGCGTTTGACTTTGATCACCAGTTTGCTTTAAGTGAGATGGACCTTTTTGTTGAAATAAACATAATTCAGTGAGCTGGGGGCCAGTGAGTCACCAACCACGTGTGCTCTGTACGGAATGCCTAGTGCATCTCTTCGAGCTGGTCCAGCATCATGGTCACTTTAGACACTGACATGTCAGCTGCGGGACCTGTGGCTTGGCTGAGCAGGTCCTCCATCGATTCGACGAGCTCATTTTAAGCCTGAACACGTTGTATTAGCTCACTGCTGAGCTTTGAAGGCGACTGACTTCGAGTCACCGCCCCTTGATTTGTTGAGACACTGATCAGATCCGTCGCCTGATTCTGCGACCCTGAGAAAGACGGTATTGAGTCGGCTGACCCCTTGGGGGATGCATCTTGATCGCGCATGACAGGCATGATCAAAGATCTGATGAGCAGGTACGACAATTTCTTTATTATTTGTCTAACAGAATAGCAATCCTGAATAGTACACACGCACAACACGCGCAGGAGAGAGTGACAGACAGCACTATACCTCGCGGCGCACGAACGCGAGAGAGAATGAGAGAGACGACACTAGCCTCGCAGCGCACAAACATGAGCGAGCAAGAAATACGTCACTAGCAACGCAGCGCACAAACACGAGCGAGCAAGAAAGATGACACTAGCCTCGCAGTGCACGAACGCGAGCGAGCAAGAGAGATGGCACTAGTCTCGCTGAGAACGAACGTGAAGGAGCGAGAGAGACGGCACTATCCTCGCTATGCACGAATTTGAAAAGCGAGAAAAACTGCACTACACGCACTTCACATTGCTTCGTATAATTTGAAATTGTAAAAATGCCCGATCCGGCGCGAAGGACCAAATGTTTAGGAAATAAAAAAAATTATATAAACGTTAGGCACTTTACAATTGTTAGTTTGAATTTTAAATAAATCCGTTACAAATAGGTGGTCGAATAGTGTTGCCGTACGTGAGGCTATTTAAAGATAATTAGGATTATATTAATCCCGAGAGTAGACGATAAGTTAATATAGTAAAAACGTGAGTGGTCAGAGAAACGGAACGAGATCGCAAGTAAGAATAAGAGAGTCCTTGAAAATCACGTCGTAACCGTTTGAGAATTTGAACTATAATTGCTGCCGGGTAACAGCTGCCGAAAAAGCAAGCGTTACGGCGAGGCGTAAAAAAAGGTTCTCGGGAACGAAGCGTGTTCCTAGTTCGAATACTGTAGGTTGGCGCTGTTCTTTGGGAATGCTTATTCTCAAACGACTACTTTCATAAATTGCACTTAGATTTACACACTCTTTTCTACACATTTATTACACAAGTTCAACTTTTTAATTTTTAAAGCAATTGCTTAGCATAAAAAGCTGCTTATTTTCTGCTTTCATGAATGGCTCTTATATTATTGTACAGTTTGCTATGCATTCACATTTCTTATAGTACAACTGACTTCCAAATAATATAACATTGCTAAAAGATTATCTGATAGGCCGCAAGAATAAATTGCACTAAGATTTGTACACTCTTTCCAACACATTTAATAAACCGTTAAACTTTTAAATTTTTAAAACAACTGTATACCTTAAAAAGATGTTAACATTCTGCTCGCACCAATTCCTTTTATATTATTATTCACATTGGTATGCATTCAAATTTCTTATAATAAACCTTATTTACGAAAAAACTTGCATTGCTAGAAGATGATCTTATAGACCGCAGGCATAAATTACAATTAGATTTGTATAATTATTCAGAACATTCAATACATTCTTAAAATATTTTTATATTATAAAAAAAAAATAGCATAGCTAAAAAGTTCAATATATTCTGCTTGCAACAATGCCCTCTAAATTATTGTAAACTTTGCAATGCATTCAAATTTCTTAAAGTACAACTAATAAAAAAAAAAATCTTTAATTGCTAAAAGATGACTTCAAAAATAAATAACACTTATATTTTTACACTCTTTGCTACAAATTAAATATACTTTTAAACTTTTGAATTTTCAAAAAAAGAGGCTTAGCGTAAATAGATTTTTATATTCTGCTTGCAACAGCGCCTTCTATACTATCATGCAATTTGCTGCGCACTGAATTTTCTGCTTATATAAATAATTTTAAAAATAACTGCCATTGAAACAAGATGATCTGATAGACCACCAGAATAAATTGCACATAGTTTTTTAAACTTATTTCAGCACAGTAAATACACCGTTAAACCTTTGCATTATCATAACAAAAATTGGCCCCAAAAGATGTTTATATTCTGCTTGCACAAATTCTTTCTATATTATAATGCACTTTGCTCTGCATTCACATTTCTTATATTACAACTGATTTTCAAAGAAACTACTTTTTCTCAAAGATGATCTGATAGACTGCAAGAATAAATAGCACTTAGATTTTTACCCTTTTTTAAAAACATTCAATACACCGTTAACTTTTGATATTTTAAACACAAAGACTTGACATAAAAAGATTCTTGTATTATGCTTGCGTCAACGGCTATTACACTTTTATGCACTTTACTACGTATTCACTTTTCCTTGAATATAAATAACTTTTAAAAAAACAACTGTTGCCTAAAGATTATCTGAAAGACTATAGGAATAAATTGCACTTAGATTTAATCATTCTTTTTAACACATTTAGGACACGGGTTTTACTTTTTAATTTTTAAGGCAATTGCTTAGCATAAAAATCTGCTTCTATTCTGCTTTCACGAATGCCTTCTATATTATTGTACAATCTACTACTTATTCAAATTTCTTGTAATTCAACTGATTTCCGAAAAAACTGGCACTGCTATAAGAAGATCTGATAGACAGCATGAATAAATTGCACTAAGATTTTTAAACTAATTTTAGCACATAAAAACACCGTTAAATATTTCAATTTTCAAAACAAAGGCTGGGCGTAAAAAAGATTTATATATTCTGCTCGCACTAGCGCCTTTATTATTAATAATCACTTTTCTACGCATTCATTTTTCTTGGTATTTAAATAATTTTCAAAAACCTACATTCCTAAAGATGATATGATAAAACGCAAAAATAATTTTTTCTTTGATTTTTACAATCTTTTCGACACATTCGATACAACGTTAAACTTGGATATTTTCATAACAAAGGCTTGGCGTAAAAAAGATTCTTATATTCTGCTGGCACCAGCGACTTTTATATTATTATGAACTTTGCAACGAATTCACTTTTCTTTTTATATAAATAATTTAAAAAAAAAACAACTAGTGTTAAAAGATTTTCTGAAAGACCGTCGGAATAAATTGTCTTTAGATTTTCACACTCTTTTCAACAATTTTATTACACTGTTTCAACTTTTTTATTTTTAAAGCAATTGCTTAGCATTAAAAGCTGCTTATATTCTGCATTCACAATCGCATTTTATATTCTTCTTCTTCTTCCAGCGTCCAAATAGGCATATTTCCTGTTTTTCATTGCAACTCGCTTCTTGTAAGTATATCGTCCGCCTATCGTTTTCGTGGTCTTCCTGGGCTTCGTTTTTCTAGTGGTGATCTATCCCTAGCCATCTTTACAATTCGGTCTCCTGTCATTCTGGTTATGTGATCGTTCCACTGAATTTTCCTCCCCAATACCCAATAATTTATGTTATCGATTTGACATGTTCTTCCGAGGGCTTCACTTCTTTGTCTATCCCATAGAGATTTTCCGGTTATTCTCCGGATTATTTTCATTTCCGTTGCCTCCATCAACTGGCGGGTTTTAGATGTCTCGGATCTTGTTTCCGTCGCATATGTTAGTATGGGTCTTATAATGGCTTTGTAAATACGGCTTTTTGTTTCTTTTCTGAGATGTTTGTTGCGGAATATGGTGTCATTGAGTTGTGCCGCATCTCTTGTTGCCTTAACCACCTGTGTTCTTACTTCCGTTTCTATTTCACCAAAGCTGGATATTTCTATGCCTAAGTAGTCAAACTTCATCACTTGTTGTATAATGCTCCCATCAACCACCAATTTACATCTAAGGAGTATTTTGGATGTGGTCATGCACTTAGTTTTTGATGTAGATATTACCATCCCAAGAGATTGAGCCATTGTGTTAACTCATGCAGAAGTCTCTGCAGATCGTCTTCATTTTCCGCTATTAAAACTGCGTCGTCTGCATAGCATATGATTTTCAGTTCTTTATCTCCCATACTATAACCTCTCTGTCTACAGACTTTTTTTATAATTTCATCCATGATAATATTGAATAGTAGCGGGCTCAGTGAGTCTCCCTGTCTTATGCCTCTTCCCAGTTTTATGGGTTCTGTTAGTTCGTTATTTATCTTTGCCTGTATGTTGTTGTTCTTGTATATAACTTCTATTGTTTTTATGATGTTGTTTGGTATTTGTCTGTTATAGAGAAGATGAACCACATCAGTTAGTCGTATCCTATCGAACGCTTTTTTTAGAACTATAAAGAAGAAGAACGCCCGGTTTATTATATTCTATCGACTTTTCCGTTATTTGTCTGACGACGAATGCTGCATCTGTACATGATCGTCCAGGTCTGAACCCTCGTTGCTCGTCAGCTAGTGTTATCCATTCACTGATAAGATTTGAAATTACTTTGGTAACTAATTTTTAAAAAAACTAGCATCTCTTAAAGATGATCTAATAGACTGCAAAAAAAAATTGCACTAAGTTATGTACAATCTTTTTATCACATTCAATACACCGTTAAACTTTTAAATTTTCAAAACAATAGCATAACATAAAATGAAGTTTACATTCTGCTCGCATTAATTTCTACTATATTATTGTTTACATTGGTACGCGCATTCAAATTTCTTATAGTAAATCTGATTTACGAAAAAACTTGCATTGCTAGAAAATAATCTGATAGACCGCAGGCATAAATTACAATTAGATTTTTACACGTTTTTCCACACAATCAATACACCGTTAAACCTTTGAATTTTCAAAACAAAGTCTTGGCATAGAATGATGCTTATATTCCGATCGCACTATCGCTTTTTATGTTATTGTACGCTTTGCTACGCATTTACATTTTTTATAGTACAACTGATTTCGAAAAAAAATTGCATTGCTAAAAGATGATCTGATAGACCGCAAGAATAAATTGCACTTAGATTATTACACTTTTTTCAACACAATCAATACACCTTTAAACTTTTGAATTTTCAAAACAAAGTTTAAGCATCAATAGGTTCTTACAACTTGCTCGCACCAGCGCCATTTTTATTATTATTCACTTATTTACACTCTTCGCCCGGGTAAGTACGTTTGAGAAAATAGAGGAAATCGCGACCAAAACGATAGCTCAGCTCAACGGTGCGAAGACAACTGTGCCCAGGCGCGTCATTGCTCATCACGCTTTTTAACAGTCCCGAGCCAACTCACCAAAGCTGGCCACTAAGACGACTCAACAGGCAGCTCAGTCAGCTAAGCTGCGCTCAACGTATCAATGTTATTGTTGTTGCAGGATCACTACATTGTGATGTCTCCGAAGCTGCGCGACTATTCTATCAGTCAGCGGTTAAGGGTGGTGAAGGAACGAAGCCTGTGCTGCAATTAATTGGCAGGAACAATGTGAGACATTGCAACAGCCGCAGGCATTGCAGGAACTGCAATGGCTTGCACCATACCATGCTCCATGGTGCTGATCTCGCTAGCCACTTTGGCAAACCGTTAGAAAACACTTAGACAGCTCCAGGGTATCAGGCGACAGCTGGTCCTTTGGGCCGAAATTTTCAACGGGCTCCGGTGATAGCTGATTCCAAGCCCTAAACCGCATGAAGATAAAATCGGATCGTCGATATTTCTGATCCAACAGCCACGTGCTAACTCACGCAGCATAGTCATCTCACGTTGCTTGCGACCGTAACAGCCACAGTAATCTCACCCACCTCGTCATCTCAGGTACGCGTGCTCATTGATCCCGGGTCAGAAATCTCATTCATCAGCGGAGGTCTCACCAGACAACTTCATCTTGAGCGGCGATACTCAACGCTAAACTTCTATGGAGTTGGAGACTCTAAATGACATCTTAGACCAGTTATGTGGTCACCATCGAACTTTACTCCAGATACAGACCACTCTTGGTGAGAATAACGTCTTATGTGCTAAAGACGGTCACCAGCATTCTGCCATCTGGCGAGATATCTCACTGAGCCTGAATAGCCTTATTTTAAAGGCTTTAAACTCGCTGAACCAGATATTCTTACCCCAAGAGCAGTAGACGTGATCATTGGGGCAGACTTTTACGGACAACTCATCTGGCCTAACATCATTCGCAATTTAGTCAGAGACCCTATTGCTCAACTGTCCATCTTCGAGGAGCTAGTCATCAGCCCTACTCGTTCTCCGGTCACGCGAGCAAGAAAGACACATCATGGCACCTCACAACTAAAAAACTCCTGCTTGCAAGAATTACTCTCCAAGTTTTGTGTTCAAGAGTAGGTTCAGACGGCAACTGACGTTCAACTAACACCAAAAGACCTGGAGTGTGAACATTATTTCAAGACGACTCATGCGAGAGATCTGACTTCCCACTGGTTAAGTGGCATTCCATATCTAGCCAGCTATTGGCAGAGCTCCCCTCTGAAAGTGGCAAGGACTCAGACATCTTATTTGATATTTGCGACACTAAAAACCTGGGAATACACTTGTCATATCAGCAGGATACATTCAACTTCTTAGCCAGCTCACCAACTTATCCCAACAGATTCTCAAAAAGCCTCGTCTTATCTGAAGTAACTCAAATATTTGATCCATTGGGGTTCACCGCACTAGTTGTCATCAGAGCGAAGATGTATCTTTAGTCACTTTTGTTGCACACTCTCAACAAGGACGACACACTCCCAGAACAACTCATAACTTAATAGCTCAGCATCAGACAGGATCTCACTAGTATTTCCAGACTCTCTATTCCGCGGTGGTTCAACACGTTTGCTGATTCAACTGTTGAACTGCACGGTTTCGCTGATGCATCTCAGTTCGCAATGGGAGCTGTTGTGTATTTTATCGTCAACTCATCGTCCACTGGCACCAATTTCTCACACGTCTTCTCAAAAAAAAAAGTTTTTCCACTCAAACGGCTAACTGTCCCGAGTTTAGAGCTCTCAGCAGCGCTGCTACTCTCCACAATACTCAAAAATGTTTACGAAACTCTAAACATTACTATTACGATCCTACATTTGTGTACGGACTTTCAAGTGACACTCAAATGGATCAAGGCTCATCCCTCAAGATGGAAGAATTACGTGCGCAACCGCGTAACCAAGATACAGGTGCTTACGGAGACTGTTCATTGGAGGCATGTTTAAGGCACTTCCAACCCCGCTGACTGGCGTCACGTGGAATAACTACAGATCAGCTTGAGGAACACTCGCTATTGTGGACGGGACCATCATAGATGACTCTATAGCTCATATAGCTCATATAGCTCATATAGACAGCTATATTGGATCGTCGGCGGTCGAGCCCCAGTCAAATCTCATATCATCAGGTGTGTGATGTGCGCTCGCCAAAGGGGCATCCGTGCCCAGCAGCTGATAGGCCAACTACATCTGGCGCTTGTCACACAATCACGCCCCTTCTCATACACGGGCATCAACTACGCTTGACCACTAACACTCAGAACATGGCGAGGCCGCGGGGCAAATCTTACAAAGGATGGATCTGAATGTTTGTTTGCCTCACAACATCGGCCTCTCACCTTGAGGTGGTCTCCGACTACACCTCTAAAGGGTTCATATCAACGTACAAAAGATTCACCTTAAGACGCGGGACCCCGTCCGCAATCTATTGCGACTGCAGGACTAATTTTTTGGGCGCAGATGCGCAACTCAAACGCTGCTTCGCTGCCAGCTTACCTGGACTTTTAGAATCTCCGCGCTTTTAGCGCAAGACAACAAACAGTTGAACTTTAACCCTACCTGCAACGCCCCACATGGGTGGTGAGTGGGAAGCAGCGGTCAAATTTTTAAAGTCCCACGTCAAACATACGGTTGGAGATACGTTACTCACATACGAGGAAGCATCCACGCACCTAGCTCAAATAGAAGCCATCCTAAACTCACGACCTCTCGAACCGCTTAGCGATGACCCAGAAGACACGATAGCGATCACCACAGGTCATTTTCTCATTGGGACCGCTTTCAATACGGTCCCCGAGCACTCACTCCTAGACGTCCAGGTCAATCAGCTGTCCCGATTGCAATTCATCAAACAGCGGATGCAGCAGTTCTGGCGTTTGGTTTCCACTCAATACTTGCAGCGATTGCAAGCCATCTTAAAGTGGAGGCACCCTCACAATAATATACAGGTCGGCTCTCTACTTCTGCTCACTGATGAGCGGCTGCCTCCAGTAAAGTGGCCCATGGCCAGAGTACTCAAGCTGTTTCCTCGGGAAGTTGGACTCACCAGGGTGGTTTCTCTCAAATCGGCAACAACCACGCTCACCCGGCCAATCGTCTAGCTCGCTGTGCTACCAGTGACTCAACAAGTGGACTCCTGACTCATCATCAACCTTGAGGCTGATGGCGGGCGGAATGTTTGGAAATAAGCATTCTTAAAGAACGGCGCCAACCTACAGTTGTCGCACTAGGACCACGTTTCGTTCCCGAGCGCCTTTTTCGACGCCTCGCAGTATCGCCGGTTTTTTCGGCAGCCGTTACCCGGCAGCCATTATAGTTAAAATTCTCAAACGGTTAGGACGTGATCTTCATGGACTCTCTGTTACTTACTCTCGATCTCGTTCCGTTTCTCTGACTACTTACGTTATTTATATGATCATTTAACGTCTACTCTCAGGATTATTATAATCCTAAATATCCCTAAAACAGTCGGACGTACGGTAACACTTGTCGACCACATATTTGTAACGGAGTTATTTAAAATTTAAATTCAGCAACTGTAAGTGCTCGGCGTTCATCTCAATTTTTATTTTACTTCCTCAACAAAAACACTTTATTTTTTTACGACTCAATGCATTCAACACATATGTGAACTTGATTTTGAATAATTTAGCTTTTCACAAATATATGCCTATTGTCAGCTAGCACTAACGCTTTCTTTAATAATGTACACTTTGCTAAGGATTCACATTTCTTATAGTACAAATTATATCCTAAAAAACTAACATTTCTAAAAGACGATCTGATAGACCGCAAGAATAAATTACACTTAGATTTTTACACTTATTTAAGCACAATCAATACACCGTTAAACTTTTATATTATCAAAACATAGGCTTTTCGTAAAAAGAATTCTTATATTCTGCCCGCACCAGAGTCTTTTTTATCATTATTCCCTTAAGTATGCACTCACTTTTCTTCCTATATAAATAATTTTTAAAAAAACATCTAATGCTTAAAGATTATCTGAAAGACCGTAGGAATAAATTGCACTTAAATTTTAACACTCTTTTCAACACTCTTATTAGACCGTTTTACCTTTTAAATTTTTAAAGCAATTGTTTAGCATAAAAAGTTTCTTATATTCTGCTTTCACGAATGCATTCTATAGTTTTGTACAATAAACTAAGCATTCAAATTTCATATAACACAACTGATTTCCAATAAAACCAACATCTCTGAAAGATGATCTAATAGACTCCAAAAAAAAATTGCACTAAGGTATGTACAATCTTTTTATCACATTCAATACACCGTTAAACTTTTAAATTTTAAAAACATTAGCATACCAAAAATAGATCTGTACATTCTGTTCGTATTATTTCCTATTCTATTATTATTAACATTGGTACGCATTAAAATTTCTTGTAGTAAATCTGATTTACAAAAAAACTTTGATTTGCTAGAATATGATCTGATAGATCGCAGGCATTAATTACAATTTGATTTGTAGAATTTTTCAGAACATTCAATACACTTTTAAAACATTTTTATATAACAAAATAAGCTTAGCATAAAAAGTTGATTATATTATGCTCCCACTAATGCCCTCTATCTTATTGTACACTTTGCTACGCATTTAAATTTCTTATAGTAAAACTGATTTCCAAAAAAATTGCATTGCTAAAAGATGATCAAATAGACCGCAAGAATAAATTGCACTTAGATTTTTAAACTCTTTTAAAAACATTTAATACACTGTTAAAACTTTTTAATTCTCAACACAAATCTTGTCATAAAATGATGCTTGTATTCTTCTCGCACCATTGCTTTGAATATTAATGTGCACTTGCTACGGATTCACATTGCTTATAGTAAATCTGATTTTCATAAATACTTGCATTTCAAGAAAATGATCTGAGAGACCGCAAAAATAAATAGCACTTAGATTTTTAAACTCTTTTTAAAACATTCAATACATCGTTTAAACTTTTTTATTCTCCACACAAAATCTTGTCATAACATGATGCTTATATTCTGTTCGCACTAACGTCTTTTATATTATTGTGCGCTTTGCTTTTCGTGAATGAATTAACGCTTTTCGTGAACTATAAAATTGTACGTTTTCTTTGATAGAGAGACAACAATCTTCTTAAAAAGAAGAAAAATCGTTCATTTGCTTCATGTTTTAGATATTCTTTGAAAAGAACTCATTGCTTTTTCGACGGAGAACAATTGCTTTGATCCTGGGAATAATATATTTTTGAGTTTTTGGGTATTGTTTTTTTCGTTATCATAGAAAATTTTCAGATATTATTGAAAAAAATTTTTTGAAACCTTCTTTATCTCTCAGTGTTCGCAGACTATTTAACCTTTAAGTGTATGCTTCTTTTTGCCTTCATGTCGAAGGATGATCCAAAAATATTACAATTTATACAACTTAATATTATTTTCGTAGATGATAAAATGGTCCTATATCTTTGATAGCAAGAAAACGATCTTCTCGAAACGATGCACAATTGTTTATTTCCTACATTTTTTGGGTAGTTTTTAAGAAGAACTCAATGCTTTTTCGACGACGAACAATCGCTTTGATCCTGGAAATAATATATTTTCGAGTTTTTGGGAATTTGTTTTTCGTTGTTTAAGAAAATTTTAAGATTTATTAAAAAATTTGTCTAGCTATATCCTTATCTGTAAGTGTTCGCTGACTACAGAATCTATAGCTGTATTCAGTTATTAGTTCCTATTTCGAAATTCCTGTCTAAAATATTAAAGTTAATAAAACTGAATAATTATCAAAACAAGAAACAGAGCTGATATTTTTCTCTTAAAGAAAATTTTTATATTATATTGAAAAATATTTCTTGCAAGCTTTCTGATCTGCAAGTTTTCGCAGACTATAGAATCTTTTACTTTATGTAGTTCTTGGCGGTTATGGTAGCGGGTAGATACTCAACTATTAACGCGCCCTGCCCACACGAGCCTTTGTTTAACTCCGAAGACCATACGTGGGAAACCATTGTCCTATCCCTGATTCTCCTTTACACCTACAAATTCTCCCTTCGTAATATCCAGAAATTTTATAATCGCCAACCTGCTTGGCCAGCGTGGCGAGTTTTGGCAAAATAGAACCCTTAATATAAATAAAACAGAAAAATACAGGCCTTTATTCCCTAGAGGTCTTCTAAATACTTATCAAGGCAGCGATCAAAGTATCCAGAACACAGAGGTTGTTAAGAATTCCCGGGTTCGACCAGGCTGCCAATATGGAAAGACCAAGCATGATAATGGATCTAGCGAAAAGACACTAGACTAGAAAAGACAAGACTAGATTTCCATCGAAGGAAAGTAAAGAGCAAAAAATCATTAATGGTAGCTACATACAACTGCAGATCACTGTTGAGCGACTAACAATTATATGACCTTGAAAATGAAACGAGAAATATCAAATGGGATATACTAGGTCTTGCAGAAACAAGAAGAGGAGGAGAACGATTCAATATCCTACCATCGGCAAATGCCCTACTGTATAATAAACATGAAAGTGAGATTCAAAGAGGGGTAGGCTTCTGCGTAAAAAGTCATTAGTGAAATACATCGTTGAATTAAGAGGAATATCGGTTCGAGTAGCGTACATAATTATACAAACATCGAGGAAGTATGAAATAAAAATAATTCAGGTATATGCCCCTACCTCATTGTACATGGAGGAGGAGATAGAATTGTTTTATGAAGACGTCATAAAAGCGAGAGAATGGGGAAACAGTTGCAATCAGGAAATGGTGATTGAGGATTTTAATTCCTCCATAGAACAAAAACAAAGCGGAGATGAAGAATATATTGGAAAATTCAGACTAGGCCTAAGAAATAACAGAGAAGACATGTTGTTAAATTTTCAATAAAGCCAGAAGCTATACGCCATGAACACATTCTTCAATAAAAAGCAACAGCGAAAGGGGACATGGATAGACCCAGATAGTCGCACTAAGAACGAGATCGACTAAATACTCGCATACATAAAATTTGGCTATTACGGATATTACAACACTAAATTCGTTTAACAAGGAAGTGATCATAGACTTGTTCGAGCAAAGGTTGCCATTGAGAAAGAAAACAGATTTAAGGACATACAAAGCAGAAAACCGACTAATAATACCAAGACACTTAAACAAAACAGAGTGAGATATCAAGAACTTATAACACAATCATTACAACAAGAAGACACTGATGATATAAACAAAATAGCTAAAGATATACCAACATCATTAACCGAAGCCGCAACAAAAACCGCATAAACAACATATACAAAAAGACAATATACAAGCTAGGAAAAAGAGAAATCATCTCTATTAAGAACAGTAAGGGAGAAGAAATAGGGATAGAGACGAAATAGTGAGGACAACAGACAAATTTTACAATTCACTATTCAACACAAATTGAGAAGCTGGAACAAGCTAAGAAATATCATAAAGTGATGAACCTTGGGTCGGAAGAAATCGCGGAAATTAAGGAGGATGAAATCATGTACGCCCTAAAATCGATGAAGAGAAATAAGGCTCCAGGTGAAGATAACGTCATGACAGAAATGATTGAAGAAGCCGCAGAAATAATTAACCCAAGGTTAAAGAGTCTATTCAATCATTGCCTAAATCAAGGAAACATCCTGGAAAGCTGGAACAATGTCTTGGTCGTAATATTATTCAAGAAAGGTGATACATCATTACTTCAAAACTACAGACTGAAAAGTCTGCTTTCACACATGTTTAAACTACTTACAAAGATCATCACTCATCGGTTATCGAAAAAACTAGACGATTATCAACCAGTAGAAAAGGCGGCCTTCCGGAAGGGGTTTAGTACATGCGACCATCTCCTCAAAGTGAAAATTCTTATAGAGAAATCAATCGAGTACAATTTTCCTTTGTATATGGCCTTCATTGATTATGAGAAGGCATTTGACTCTATCGAACACTGGGCACTAATAGAAGAACTCAACCATGCACGTATTGACTCTCGATATACTAAACTGATTAAAAGCATATTCCAACATGATAGAGCAACCATCAAAATGTGCGAATGCACTAACAGCTTCCCGATTGATAGAAGTATTAGACAGGGAGATACAATCTCGCCTAAATTATTTACTTTGGCACTTGAAGGCGTCTTTAAAGGGATTGACTTGTCTAGTAAATGAATAAATATCAATGGCGAAAGACTAAATCATCTTAGATTTGCAGACAACGTTGTTCTGTTCGCGGAAAATGAAGAAGACCTAAAAAATATGATAACAGAATTAGAGCAAACATCAAAGGAAATAGGACTTAAAATCCACCTAACTAAAACAAAGACAATGTGTCGACAAGACCTACAAATAATTGTAACTGGAAAACGGATAGACAACGTCAGGGAATACATATATCTTGGACAAAATGTGACACAGGGTAAGCAAAATATAAAAATAGAGAGATGAAATGACTAGGATGGGTAGCATTCGGAAAACTAGCTTTCATTCTAGAAAACAAAAAGATACCCCAGAACTTACGATTTAAAGTATTTTACCAGTGTGTTCTCCCTGTCATAACATGGATCCTCACAATACAGATAACAAAACTGGACTAATAACTCAAACATGGATCCTCACAATACAAATAATAACAAAACTGGAAGTTACACAAATGGCTATGGAAAAGGCAATGATCGGTATCTCGTTAAGACACAGGATAAGAAACGTATGGATCAGGCAGAGAACTAAAGTAACTGACATAACAACAAGAATAACACAGTTAAAATGAAATTGCGCCGGACACATAGCTCGCATTAAGGACAATAGATGAAACGCTAAGATGCTCAAGTAGAGATAATGGGCAAGAAAAGGAAATAAGGTCGACCAGTAACTCGATGATACGACGATTTTAAGAAATCAGCAGGACAACCATGGATAAGAATCGCACTTGATAGGGATAGATGGAGAACGTTAAGGGAAGCCTATGCTCAATGCTGGGCGCAAAAAGGCTAAAAGAAGAAGAAGAAGTTCTTGGCCTTCATTTGGACGAATTTATCCAAAAAATTACAATTTATACAACAGAATATTCTTTTCGTGAACAAAAAAAAGGGCCTATTTCTTTTATAGCAAGACCACGAACTTCTCAAAATATGAAAAATAGTTGATTTCCTACATGTTTTAGGTATTTTTGAGAAGAACTCAATGCATTATCGACGGAAAACGATCGTTTCGATAATAGGAATAATATTTTTTCGAGTTTTTGTGTTCACTTTTCTCGCAAACTAAGATAATTTTAATATTTTAGAGAAAAAATGTTCTAGTCAGCTTCCTTATCTGGAAGTGATCTCATACTACAGAATCAATAGCTGTATGCAGTTATTAGCGTTTCTTTTGAAATTTCTGTCTAAAATATTACATTTAATACAACTGGATATAGTTTTCGAAAAAAAAATAGAGCCGATTTTTTTCTATCTAAGAAAATTTTTATATTGTATTGAAAAAATTTTCTTGCAAGCTTCCTGATTTGTAAGTGTTGGCAAACTATAGAATCTATAACCGTTTGTAGTTCTTAGCCTTTATTTCGACGGATATTTCCAAAATATTACAATTTATACATCTAAATATAATTTTCGTAAACGAAAAAAAGGGCTGATTTCCTTTTTAGCAAGACTACAAAGTTCTCAAAAAGATGAAATCTTGTTGATTTCCTACATATTTTTGGTATTTTCGCATATAAATTAATGCTTTTTTGATGAAGAATGTTCGTTTTTATCATGAGAATAATTTTTTTTCGTGTTTTAGAGTACTTTTTTTCGCAATCGAATATAATTTTATTATTTTATTGTAAAAAATGTCTATGCAGTTCTTAGCATCCATTTTAAAACATCTGTCCAAAATATTACATTTAATAGAGCTGAATATAGTTTTCGAAACAAAAATAGGACCAATTTATTTTTATCTATGAAAAATTTTATTAAATATTAAAGAAATTTTCTCTCCAGCTTCCTGATCTGTAAGTTTTTGCAGACTATACAATCTATTGCTGTATGTTGTTCCCATTTTACATATCGAAGGATATATCCAAAATATTACAATTTATACATCTGAATATTATTTTCGTGTACAAAAAAAATGGCTGATTTCTTTGATGGAAAGACAAAGAACTTCTCGTAAAGATGAAAAATTATTGGTTTTTTACATGTTTTGGGTAATTTTTGATTAGAAACAAATGCTTTTTCGACAAAGAACCATCGCATTGATTCTTTAACTGTATGTAGTTCTTGGCCTTTATTTCGAAAGATATGTAAAAAAATTATAGTTTATACCTCCGATATAGTTTTCTTGAACGAAAAAAAGGGCTTTATTTTTTTAAGGCAAGACCACGAAATTCACGAAGTAATAAAATTTCGTTCATTTTCAACATTTTTTGCTAATTTTCGAAGCGAAATTAATTCATTTTCGACGAAGAAACATATCTTTGATCATAGGAATAATATATTTTCGAGTTGTTTGGTACTTTTTTTCGTTGTTTAAGAAAATTTTCAGATTTTATTAAAAAAAATATTTTGCTAATTTTCTGATCAGTCAGTGTTCGCAGACTATAGGATCTTAAACTGTATGTAGTTTTTAGCCGTTTTTTCAAAGGATTTGTAAAAAACATTAAAATTTTAATAACAAAATATAGTTTTCGGAAACGATAAAAAGGGCCAAATTTTTTATGGAAATACTAGGATTATCTAGAAAAGATGAATAGTCGTTGATTTCTTACATGTTTTTTGTATTTTTTGATAAGAAATCAATGTTTTTTTGACAAGAACAATCGCTTTGAATTTGGGAATAATATATTTTTGAGATTTTTGGTACTTTTTTCCGTTGTCTAAGTAAATTTTCATATTTTATTAAAAAAATTTTTTTGCAACCTTCAGGATGTTTAAGTTTTCGCTGAGTATAGAATCTATAGCTGTATGCTGTTCTTTGCAACTATGTCGAAGGAATTGTCAAAACGATTACTATTTATACAACTAAATATTATTTTCGTGAACGAAAAAAGGGCCGATTTCTTTGACGGCAAGACTACAAAATTCTTAAAATGGTGAAATATTGTTGATTTCCTACATTTTTTTGGTAATTTTTGAGTAGAATTTAATACTTTTTTGACGGTGAACGATCGTTTTAATCCTGGGAATGAAGTTTTTTCGAGATTATGGGTTTTTTTCGTCATCTGAGAATATTTTAATATTTTTGAAATTATAATTCTTTTGGCGTGTTTGGGAATATTTGATAGGAATGATTTTTTTCCTTGCGACACCACAAAGTTTGTTGGTATTTACGACGCGCGGCAAAGCGATTTTGATATTTACGGCATTAAGTCGTTCTTTTTACGTCTCCTTTTTTTTTCTCAAGCGGGTCACCTATCAAAGTACTAATCGTACTCAGCGCTGCTTGACCTAAATGATAGAGCGGGAAGTAGTTCTATTATCGCGCTATGACCGTTTACGCATAAAGTAATTCGATATATTTCCCTTATATCTTATGTGGACTGATATATATATATATTGTAAACGGCACCACACATAAGATTTCATAAGGCCGTTACTTTCAATAGCGGACAATTCCTAATAATTGTAATAACCCGTTACCATAAGACTCATAAGAAGGGTCATCATAACTAACATAAGAATCGGCAAACACTGAACTAACTCACTTACTCTATAACTAACATAAGAACCGACAAATACTGAACTAAACTCCTAACTAACTTCTTCCTCTCCTGCCGTTTTGTCCGACTGCCCTTTTATACTTTTCCATCGAACAACGAAGCATCGGCCTCCCTCCACGTGTGACGCATACTGCCTCTGTTCCTCACACTTAATCTTAAGAATATCGATATCCTAAACAAACATCCGCACGCACTCACACCAGTGCAGGCGCTAACGTGCACGAACCTGCATAAGACGTTTACATTCGGCCAGTCCTGACAGTGACCGCCCTCGGTCACTAGACCATCACACATACATAAAGACGCAACGTAAAATGAACATGAACATAAGATTAATACATACATAAGAAGTACATGAATACAAACATAAGAATACCATCAAAAACTAATACATAAATAAAAGTAATAATCTGAAAGGATAAAAATATAAGATAATCCATACATAAGAAATACAATTACAAAATAAACACAAACGCAATGCTAGTATAAAAGGTCCAAAAAATGCTGATATAAAAGGGTCTAAAGATTAAATAAACGCATACATAAGAAATCAAATCACTCGGATACAATATTTCTTTTTCCTTTTTTCCTCTCTTTTTTTTTCGATCTAATCAATAACTAAAATAATATTCATTCTTACAAACATAAAGCGAGATGCGATTTCGGTGATAATCTTAAAAAGGAAATGGAATGAAACATAATACAATTGGATTTTAATCGTAAGGATAAAATATACTAAATATAAATTTTAGATTGTTCTCCTCTATCTCTACTCTTTGGCCTGTTCCGTTCCTCGCCAGGGAAGCATGTTACAATATTCCCATGTTCCCTGATACGTTCTTTGAGATATTTGGAAGCCCCCTATATCGGCAACTACATATCTATCGTTTCGTAATTTTCTTATAACTTTGTACGGACCCCTAAATTTTTGTATCAGTTTTTTTCCAACCCCTAGAGTGCTTATCAAAATTACTTACCACCACATAATCACCGACATTAAATTCTGACCGTATCTTATGATGGCGTTTTTCATAATACCACTTGTTATAATTTTGCTTTTCAGCCATTCTATCTTCGGCCATATTCCTAATTGCTTTTAAATCGCGTTCGCTATTCGCGATGGTGTTTTCTAAATAACTACGAACATTATCGACAATGTCACCCCTCTGGGTTACACCGAATAATAATTTACTAGGAGATTCCCCGGTTGATGCATTCGGACCGTTATTTAAAGCATATTCAATATCCGTTAAAAATTGATGCTAATTTTTTCCCGATGATTTGTCATTTAATTTTGCTAACATTGGCTCTACAACTAATTTATCCTTTAACTCTTCCATTGTTCGCAGGTGCTCCTTGCTTATTCTAGGCTTTTCAGGACGAGGTGCATATAAGTAATTTACCTTTAAGATTTCCTTTAATTCATTTTGTTTTTCCACCGCGATATCGAGATTAATGTCTAATCCGGTGGTTTGATTATCGGTGGAATCATTTATTTCTATATTCATAATCTGATCTATCACTACCTCTTCTTCAGAGCGCTTTTCTTTTCTGCTGAAACCTAATCTACATTTTTTTAATGCGTCGCGACCTAAAATAACGGAGTTCACCATTGAAGTATCCAGTACTACCAACAGACGAGTGTCAACCCTTTCGCCGTCATCTAATTTTAAACTAACTCGTATCGAGCCGTGTACCTGCAGACGACTATGATTAATACCATAATATTCACTTCCGAGTTCCGGCGCAGGGTCGATCGGTCCCATCACTAACCCTTTCTTTATGACACTCACGGGGCTGCTGGAATCCAATAAGGTGTCTAAAACTATGATGTAGTGTATATTGCCTGAATCGACATCATAAGTTATCTTCCTGATGTAGTCGTCATCGGTGGTCAAGTTCCTGGTGACGCCGTGGACTTCGCCGCCCTTTTCCGGGCATTCTGGTCTAAGATGTCCACGTTTACCGCACTTGTAGCAGCTGCCTCTTTCCCTCTTTGGACGGGGGCAGTTCCCCGCAAAATGTCCAGTCTCTCCACAGTTGAAGCATCTGGCATAATTTTCCTCCGACGGCCTCTTATGGTCGATCGGTTTTCTTTTTCCTTCTCCCGTCGGCCGCCTTCCTTCGTATTTTGTAGGACTTCAAAGGCCCGTCGCTCGCATCCTTAACCCGGCGTATAGCGTAATACTTTCGAAAGCCGTCAGCAACGACTCCTGCTCTCGGAAACCAATCATCCGGGCCTGGTTTCTTAATGCAATGTCTGGAATGCCGTCTATCGAATACTCCAAAATTTCTTGTTTTGGGAGGGAAATTCGGTAACCCAGAATCATATTGTCATGTAGGTAATCTCTAAACGACCCGTTGCCGTTCCACCTACGTTCCTCAAACTGTCTTCTCAACGTGATAACACTTTGTCGCGAGCTAAACATCTTCTCTATTGCTGCTAATAATTCCTCTATTCCATAAGTCACGAATTCGGGTTTTGAGTTAAACCATCGCAATGCTTTTCCCCTCAATTTTAGACTAATTATCATAACAATTTCGGTATCCCGAAGCTGGTGCATTCGTTGTATATAGCGCACTCGTCTTTCCTCAGTTGCTTGACCTCACGCATAAGATCTCTACCTGCCGACGGAGACTTTCTACTTCGCCGTCTTCGGTGGCCGGTGTTTCTAAGGCGGTCGCTTCGTCGTCGTAAGTTGTATCTAAGATAGCTTAATCCCTCCAATGAGGTTCAGCTCAATCTAATCTTGCCATAAGCTCGGCTTTCGTGCCGTACGTCGCCAAGCCCTGAGCGCGTAACATTTCTCTTAGCTCGGTTACTGTAAGTTTGCGGGTTGTTGCCATGTTTCTTAATTTTCGTAGACACTTTTAATGCGAACGTTTTCTAAATTTTTAGATTTCAAATGTTATGTCATTCAAACACGTAAGTACACCAATAACTTTACTAATAACGTAATAAATTCTATCCCACTTTTCATAAAACACGCGCGAATCGCGAATTTCTAATTTAGCTAGTTTTAATCCCACTTCTGAAATTTGTAAACCTTACAGCACATAAGAACATAAGACCGATACTTTCAATAGCGGACAATTCCTAATAATTGTAATAACCCGTTACCATAAGACTCATAAGAAGGGTCATCATAACTAACATAAGAACCGGCAAATACTGAACTAACTCGCTCACTCTATAACTAACATAAGAACCGACAAATACTGAACTAAACTCCTAACTAACTCCTTCCTCTCCCGCCGTATTGTCCGACTGCCCTTTTATACTTTTCCATCGAACAACGAAGCTTCGGCCTCCCTCCACGGGTGACGCATACAGCCTCTGTTCCTCACACTTAATCTTAAGAATATCGATATCCTAAACAAACATCCGCACGCACTCACACCAGTGCAGGCGCCAACGTGCACGAACCTACATAAGACGTTTACAATAAATTGATTTTTTCTTTCGATCATTTATGTATTATATATATATATGTAAGTTAGGGGATAAATCCAAACTGTAATGCGACTCGCTAGATGGAGCTGCTTGACACTCAGACCAAGTTCAAGTCGCCTGGCCGCGGCACTTGAGAGTCGTAACTACGTGAGACGAGAAGTAAACTCGTAGAGATATTTTTGTTATTCATTTATTATTTAAGTTTAATATTTTAAGTTTATTATATATTATATATCGTTTATTATTTAATATTTAAGTTATAATCATAATAATGGAAAGCTCTACATTTTTGTTGATTCAGTTTCAACATAGCATCAACCGTTGTACTAATTATTCAAACCGTAGTTACCACCACTACCAAGACAAAGAAATTTACTTATATATATATATAATACATAAATTATATAAATATAATACATTATATATAAATTATATAAAATATAATACATTATATATATATATATATATAAATTTAAATATATGTAAGAATATTTTTTGTAACCCTACTTTTTATACTTCCTTACTCTGATATTCTTTACTCCCTACCTTTAAATACTTCACTCTTTACTCTTTACTCTTACACTTTTGATATTCTTCTACTCTTTACTCCTCTTCCTCCACGACTTCTCTTCGCTACCGCTGATTCTTATTTCTTTTACTTAACTCTTAACACTCCGTCATTATACTCTTTACATTATACTCTTCATATTATACTCGTCGATATTATACTCTTCATATTATACTCCTTGATATTATACACTTTACACTCTTTAAATTCTGACGCTATACTCTTACTCTCTTTACATTCTTACGTTATACTCTTTACATTGTACTCTTCGTATTATACTATTGCCAATCTCCCCATTCTTACATCTTATATAATCTTTTCTTCTCGTATTCCCCGCAACAACGCTAAGTACACGCACACACTCATACTCTCTCATTTCCTTCACACTATGACAATGAAGGACAATATTTCTTATGTCTCTACCGAAAAACAACTTCACTTATTCGAATAGCGTTTTTATTTATCTACAATCGTTCTCGAATATTCATATCTTAACGATTCTGCTTACATTTTTTCTAACTCTACCTAACTGACACAAAACTTTACTTTTACTTGAAATACGTATTTATTTAGAAATGATCGTACTCAAATATTCGTATCTTTAAGCTTCTTGCTCACATTTTTTCCAGTCCTCCATATATATATATATATATATACAATATATCAATCGATTGAAAATATGTTTCCTTTCTTTTTTGTTAAGTAATTAAATAACAATAATTAGTAGCTTATCTTCTCATTCTCTTAATCCTCCCCCATTTTACCTGGTCACGTTATATATATTTACATATTTATAAAATTAAATAATATATGAAAAATAATATTATAATAAAAGAAAAATAATCAGCTTACATTAGCGAATATTATCGATCATCAAGCAGCGAGGGGGGAACAGGTTTCTTTATCAAATATATTCTATGTAAAAAGAAAATTAATAATATAATAATAATAACATTAAATAAAAAATAAACAAAAAAATTAAAAAGTAACAAGGAAAATTACTAATGATAATAATATTTATTATTATTATTTTTTAAAGTTATTTTTTTAAAGTTCTTTTTGAGGTTATTAAGGTTTTATTCGCTTTGGTACGCCGAAGAAGTATAACTTGTTACGTGCGTTCATAAGTTTTTTAATAACTCTTTTCTTTCTGTTTTTAAATTATTTTTTCACATTTCTTGACTTTTAAATATATACAGGAAAGAAAAAATTTTTTATTACAAAAAATTAGAAATAATAAATATTTTCACATCTTGCGAAAATAATAAAGGAAAATTTAATTCTCTTATTAGAATTAACATTTTATTTTTTAACAGGTATATAAAAATAGATAAATAAAGATTTATCACTTGTGAAGATTTTATCAAGATACAATCATTAGTCCATCATGAATTGTAATCAAAAATTTTTCATAAAATGATTCGATATGTACAAAACTCTTTAAAATTATTAAAACCAAATGAAAAAGAAACGTTTTTAAACGTTAATTAGGTTTGTTCTCCAACAAATCTTTTAAAAAATCGTTGTTTATGTAAAAAGTCATCTTTTATTACTTGCGCAAAATGTGAAAAATTTTATTGTTTTGAATGCTTTTACGAAAACTATCACTATAGAACCTGCGTTTAATAAATAATAATAAATGTACAATAAATGTTAAAACTCACAGATATAAAAAAATTATACATGAAATTTTAAATGATTAGAATAAATGCGATTGTTATTTGTTAGTATATTGAAGAATTATTTATTTTCATATACCTGTTAAAAAATAAAATGTTAACTGTAATTTAAGGATAAAATTTTCCTTTATTATTTTCGCAAGATCTGAAAAAATTTATTACTCAACTCATTTCTGTAAGCACTTAAAAGAAATCATGAAGCGTCGCATTCTATCTAAGGTAGCGCAGATATCCTATCAACTGAGCTTCATCTTCTCAGTGACTATTACAGCCAAAATGCTTCTTCAGGAGCTTTGGTTGTATAAGGTTAGCTGGGACAACTCATTACTATCTAAAATTACACTAGATTGTTGAACATTAGAGAAGATTGGAAAACCTTGGCCCAGGTCCCGATTCCTAGATAGTTGAATACCTGGACCGACTCTACAGTAGAACTTCATAGTTTCTCTGATGCTTCACAGATAGCGATGTCAGCTGTAGTCTACAATTTTGTCAGCTCGTCGTCCTCAGGCGTCAAAACCACTCTCGTTTGCACGAAAACAAAGGTACCACTACTTAAGCTACTAACCACTCCGTAGTTAGAACTTACTGCAGCGCTACGACGCACGAAGCTATTGAAGTACACTCATGCTACACTTCAGCTACCAATAACTTCTACTCACTTGTGGACAGACTCAAGGGTGACACTCTCGTTTATCATGGCACCTGCTTCTCGCTGGAAGGACTATGTCAGGTACAGAGAGACTCAAATCCAAGAAGTTTTGCCTTAGGCTCAATAGACAAATGTTCTTGGCACCTTCAACTAAGCTTATAGCCCTTCAAGAGGCTTGATAACTCAACAGCTTGCTGATCATCCTTTATGGTGGACAGGACCACCATTAAAGATCAAGTAAATTGACTCCTGGCAAAACTAAACGGCAACACCAGACGATCTTAGTTCGCAAGAGGCTTGTTTTGGTGTTGCACTCTTCGTAAAAGTTTCAAAAATAGAGTACCATTTATATTTGACACATCGGTACTCTTCCCTCAAAAAAATCATCAAGATGACGCCTCTTTGTTTCAATGTCGTCATGAGACTGACGAAAAATCCTCATAACTCACTCCCAACGATCATCTTATCGGAAGACATAGAAGCAGCTAAGACATTTTTGGCCATGGCTACTCAGGCAGCTTTTATCTGACTGCAGCACAAACCTCATAGGCGCGGACTTAATTTTGAAACGCATGTTCGCCTAATTCACTCAAGAATATCATGCCATCTCATCAGTGCTCTCAACCGACTTCACCTAGTGACATTTCTATTCTACAGCTGCACCACACATAGGTGGTAAATGGGAAGCGATGGTGAATTCAATTAAGTTTCACCTCCGACGAACGATAGGAGGAACCCTGCTCACGTTCGAAAAACTCATCACATTTCCCACAAATAAGAAAAATTTTGAACCTAAGGCCCCTCGAACTTCTCAGTGATGATCCGCACGATGTGGCTGCACTCACACCTAAGCATTTTCTAATTCGAAAAGCACTCTCATTACTGCCTGTTTGGGAACAAGCGTTCCCAACGAACGGCGCCCCCCGACAGTTATTGCGTGATGAAGACACGCCTCGTTCCCCAGCGACTATTGAAGACTCGCCGTAACGCTGGCTTCTCCGGCAGCAATTACAATCGAAGTTTTCTTACGCGTACAACGTGCTAACCGAAAAGAAATCTCAGTTTGCTCATTATCGTTCTCATACCATTTGTTTGACCACTCAAATGATTAATACAATCTCTCTAAGCCTTTCTCAGGGGATTATTACAATCCAGAACCTCTTTTAAGCCGTCTCACTCTACTAAAAACCGACTTCTCACCCGTCTCACTTACGGTAACATGTGAAAAAAAACCACCTGTTTATAACTGAAATATTTAAAGTTAAACCTGTCTATTGTAAAGTGCTCTGCGTCCATATCACTTTTTTTTTATTTCGATCCTTCGAACCGGATCGAGCATTTACAATTGCTAACTATACAAAGCAGTGTGAAGTGCGTGTAGTGCCGTCTCTCTCGCTCTCCGGCGTTCGTGCCTCGCTAGGTATAGTGCCGTCTCTCTCCCTCTCGCGCGCGTTCTTCGCGTGAGGCTCTCTCGCGTTCGTGCGCTGCGAGGTATAGTGCCGTCTTTCTCTCTCTCGTGCGCGTCACAGGTCTGACTTTCCCGCGCGTGTTGTGCGTGTGTGCTATTCGGCGTTGTTTGTGCATTAGACCGCTCATAAAAATAACTGCCGTACCGGCTCACCCGATCGTTGACAATGCCTCTCATGCGTGATCAAGATGCAGCTCCCAAAGGTCAGCCGACTCAATACCGTCATTAACAGGGTCGCAGACTAAGTCGACGAATCTGCTTGGCATCTCAAACTAAGCTTAAGGTCAAGGGCGATAACTCGAAACCAGTCGCCGTCAAAGCTCAGCGGAGAGCTACGCTTACGATTTCATGCTAATAATGAGCTAGTCGAGTCGATGAAGGATATGCTTAGCTAATTCCATGAGCCAGCAGCTTACATAGCGTTGACCGAAGTGACCATGATGTTGGACCAGTTTAAATAGCTGCACCAGGCTTTTTAAACGGAGCACTCTTGGTTTGTTTCTCACTAGCTCCCTGCAAACTTGGATAACTATACTTCAGGTCAAGGTCAGTCTCACCTAAAGCCAGTTTGTGCTCAAGGTCAAGCGCTTACAAGGACGTCTTAAGGAGCAGCTTACGCAGCCTACTCAGCCAGCCGCCTAAACTGAAATTGGAGCTCGAGCCCGCTCACGACTACCCAAGTTGACAGTGCCTAGTTTTGGCGGAGAAATTCTCAAATGGCCAGACTTCAAGGCAATGTTCGTCTCGGTCATCGGGAATCGCTCAGATCTGAGCGATCTCGAGAAGTTCCAATATCTCAAAGTCGCAATGCAGGGTGACGCTTCAGAGCTCATCATCGACCTCATGCCAGACCCTATTTCTTATACAGCAGCATGGTCGATGCTTAATACTCGATTTGAGAACAAGCGTCTGGTCATCAAATCTCATCTTGAACGGCTACTCAACCTCAAGCTCATGCAGAAGCAGCAGGCCAGCTCACTTACCAAGCTGGTTAACATCGTCAACGAGACGACTCAGGCTCTCAAACGCTCACCACGAAAAACATCGATGAGTGTCTCATTGTGACGCTTGTCAGTGAGCTGCTCGACCAAGACACTCGCGAGGGATGAGAAACATCGCTCACATCTGCCGGAGAGTTTCTACCTCTCAGTCAGCTCACGGAGTTTCTCATGGCTCGGGCTCATATGTTTGATAACATCGAGGAGAACGCGACCTAAGCGACTGCTCAGCTCAACATTGCGAAAACAAACTGTGCCCAGGCGCGTCAGCGCTCATCAGGCTTCTCAACAGTCCCAATCCAACTCACCAAAGCCGGTTACTCAGTCAACTAAACAGGCAGCTCACTCAGCCTAGCCGCGCTCGGCTTATCCGTGTGATTTCTGTGGGCATGATCACTATATTGTGATGTGCACGAAGCTGCGAGACTACTCAATTGATCAGCGGGTAAGGATCGTGAAGAATCGAAGCTTATGCTGCAATTGCCTATACATGCACAACGTTGGAAAATGCAACAGCCTCAGGCATTACAGGACCTGCAACGGCTCGCATTACACCATACTCCATGGGGCTAACCTCTCAGGCATCTTCGGCACACCTCCAGATCGCACTCAGACTGCTCCGCGGGATCAGGCGACAGCTTGTCCGTTGAGCCGGAACTTCTTCCGGGCTCAGGCGACAGCAGATGCCAAGCCCTCAACCGCTTAAAGGTCAGAACAGTTCGTCAATAATCACGATCTCATAACTGACTCTCAACTTACACCAGAAAAACTTGAGTGTGAACACCATTTCCAGACTACTTATGCAAGAGACCTTATAGGGCGTTACATCGTCAGAATACCTCTCAACTTGTTCCCGAAACTCTTGGGCGACTCTCAGCATACGGCTCACGCATGTCTTCAAAGAACTCTCACACGGCTTCGCAGAGACCGTCAGTATCAGCAACAGTACACTCAGTTGCTGCGAGAGTACGAGGAGGCTGGTAACATGAACAAGCTCGACGACAACTCAACGAGTATAAGGCCACACTACTATCTGCCATATCACAGCGTTCTCAAGCCAGAGAGTTCAACCACTAAGCTCAGAGTGGTCTTCAACGGCTTAAGCGCAAGCTCCACAGGCTCTCAATGACTTCGTGACCGCTGGTCCAAACTTAATACTCAACATATTTGATCTGCTCATCTGGATACGCCGCCGCAAGTACCTGTTGGCCGCGGACATCACAAAGATGTATCGCAATAGGAGAATCAAGGAAGATCTGGCCATACACAAGATGATAGAGGACGAGTGGAGACAGATGTTTGAAGCAGATCGAGAGGAGTGTCGAAGACATGCAAAAAATCTTGATGGCTAAGGCGGAAAAACCAAAGGTCTTACAATAAAATAAGAACTGTCGCAACGCAATATAATGAGGGTGATGTGGTTGCGATCTGACGGACACAATTTGTACTCCTTACGAACGACCGTAATCTGGTGCGAAAAGTGCGGGAACATAGAGGTCCCTACACGACGTCTACAGCAGTTGATTCAATGAAACCAAGGTTTTGGGAAGATGGAGAAATTTTAAGCGAAGACGATGAAGAAAAGTAGCATATTTGAGGACAGATATATTTTGCCAGAACGGCCGAGTGTGGGGTTGGGGAATATTTGAGAAGTGTAAATATAATTATGTGTAATGTTATAGTTGTGAATGGTTGAAAGGAATGAAAAAATGCATCGGTTGAGGATTGAGAAAGGGACCGTTTCGTTAAATAAGTATATTTGTTTAGGTTGTAAGCTTATACTGTCTGAACTTGTCGCATTTATGTGGCCACGTCGAAGTCTCTCGAACGTTCTTAATTTTAAAGTGCAGAAAGAGCCTTTCTTCGTGAACGGGAATCATCGGGAAGTTTCCAGAAAGAATACCGGGAAATAACGATAGATGATGGAGGGGATGCAGTGTACAAATATTCGAAGGAAAGGACTGGTGAGCGCTTCCGGTAATAGTTTTGTTGAGATGACGAGTGTGAGGTGTAATAGAAAAGACGGAAGACAACTGGGGACAGCGAAAAGATAAAAGACGACGATAGGCGACGAAGAGTCAGGTTCGGATGTTCTTCGCTAATTAAGACGGTTGTCTTCGAACGTAAAGGGTTACACCTAATATATCGTGGCATTAGGATATTTGTTTAGATTATAGATACTTACTATTCTATCTCTTATAATATTAAAACATTATACTTTTTTAATCATTAATAAATAAATACTATTACTATAAATAAATAAATCTTACATATAAATATATATATATAAGACTATTTATGGTGTAGGTAGAATACAGTTAAAACAAAATTGTGTTTCTGTAACGAGAAGATTTAAACTTTTATTTACAAACTTATGTGACTAATATATACATTTCTTACCTGTAACTAGAAGAAACGACATTTAGTGTTCGTTATAAACCGTATCGTCTCAACTGCTCAAGTAAACGCTCGCGACTGATCTCGAAACTCTTATCTATCCCCCTCTCTTTTAAAACAGCTGACTTATTTGTCAGTTGTATGTACCGACGATTTTAACTAACGCGGTAAATTAATTAAAGAATATTTCTTTACATATATATATATATATCTTTTCAAAATAATTCTCTATTTTTCTTTTCCTTTGAATCACAATTTTCAACATAGAAAAATACGATATCTATATATATTTATGTGTTGTAATGCTCAAAAAATGCCCGGCTGATTGTACGCTAAGAATAAAGGAAATTTGCTACAAAAGATGTAATAAGGGACACGAATTGAAAGCGTGCTAATACCAATTGTCGTATTTAACGAGTAAATGAGTACATTTCATTCAATTCATTGCGAATTGCGATGCACCAGCAAAACCGTGCAGTTAAACTGCTGAATCAGCGAACGTGTTTAACCACCGCGGGATGGAGAGTCTGGCCAGACTAGTTAGCTCCTGTCTGATTCTACGCCATTGAGTTATTAGTGGTTCTGGGAGTGAGTTGTCCCAGTTGAAAGTGTGTAGCCAAAGTGATTGGAGGAACATTTTGTCTTTGATGACAATTAGTGCGGCGAATCCCAATGAATCAGAGATTAGTGCTAATTCTGAGAATATGAGGCGCTTCTGTTGGAGTTAGTTGCTGAGATAGTTGAGTAGTTGAACGTGTCTTTTTGAGATTACCATCGTATTCCAAGGATTTTGGTGTCGCAATCGTCTAATAAGATGCCTGAGTCCTTGCCACGTTTAGAAAGGAGCACTGCTAATAGCTGTTTAGAGGTAGAATTACACTTCGCCAGTAGGAAGCCGCACGCCTGGCACAGCCGTATGAGTTGATGAGCGGTCTGAATCAGCTCTTCCAATAAGTCCGCTTCTCCGAAAATATCGTGGATATATCGCCCGTGAGTGATTGCTTTCACCGCAAGCGGGTAACTTGAGCCTTCGTCTTCCGCAAGTTGAAGTAGCGTCCTTACTGCAAAGAACGAGGCTGCCTTGGTTCCATACGCAACCGTAGTTAGTTGGAAGTGAGATTCCATGAGCTGCACTTCTAACCAAAATATCCTATGGAGATCGCAATCATCGGGGTGAATCTTAATCAATAACACTTTTTTTCTAATTCCGCATTTATCTTACATTTTGTATTTCACTAATCCCCATACATACACTCATACATATACATAGGCACCTTCGTTTACAAATATGATTACATTTTATTCTTGCTCGCTGTCTAAGACGATACAGAACCTTGCTTGTTGAAGCCGTTATAGTTAGATATAACAACGTGAATTTTGAAAAGCTGTCTACTATTACGAGAATATGATAGTAATTCTTTCTCGTAGATGGGAGTGATTCAAGATGCTCTATGTGATAGGTATCCAACGGCTGCTCGCTTTTATTAACAGTGTTAAGCCATCCCTCTAATTTACCCTCTTTCCTCGCAGCTAAAATGCATTCTACACAATTACGAATTACTCTTTTCACTTTCGATTGTAATCCTGAAATCAAATATTCTTTTTCCAGGAGCACTATGGTTTTGTTTGCAGGGAAATGACCTATCTCATTGCATTTCTTAATAATCGACGTTTGCATCTCTTTGGAGCAATTACACGCACGTTATCTCCTACTCTCTTAAATAACACGCATCCTCGTATGATATATCTACCGTCTTTACCCGTTTTAACCATCTCGTATATTCGTCGTACATCGACGTCTTCTTTCAGAGCTCGTCGCAATCGTAATGTTAGTGAATCAAACTCATGGTGTAAAGTAAAAAAGTAGTAAAGTAAAACTAAGTTACTAAGTAAAGAATTATGTTTATTTATAATTTGTATTAATTCTTGATGCCACACTTTATTTAAAGCTTTTTATACATCTTCAAAGACGGCTGACCAGTACTCCTCATTTTCTAAAGCTGTTGTTATAGTGTTAGTTAGTCCATGTACTTGTTCAACGGTAGAGTGCTTGTTTCGGAATTCAAATTGATAGTCAGAAATAAGGTTTTTGTCCGAAATTACTCGTTTCATTCTTTTGTATATTATTTTTTCCAGTAGTTTAGATAGTATTGGTAAGAGCGATATAGGTCTATAAGAATTTACATCATGCGGATCTTTATTAGGTTTATAGAGCATTTTAATTTTCGCGAATTTCCAAGTACTTGGAAAGTAATAGACTCGTAATACTGCATTAAATATTATTGTAAAAATCCTTATGCTTTAAGTGGCAGTTCCTTTACTATTCTGCCATTTATTAGATCGTAACCTGGTGCCTTTCTTATTTTGATTTCTGATATTAGCATTCTAATTTCTTCGGCTATTGTGCTATAAATGCTTTTATGAGATTGTGATTTGTTTCTGACGTCATTTACATTAGTGTCTGTGCACGTATAAATATTGAAGTTGTGTGCTTTGAATATGTTTTCTAGGTTTGATGCAAAGGTTTCCGCTTGTTTTTCTGTGCTTTTTGCCCATGAGTCGTCAAAATTTCGTATGGCTGGTATTGATTTTACTGGATTTTTAATTTTGTTGTTGTTTTCTGTAGAATTATTTGTATCTTCGTGAGGTGAAAGTGATTTCAGGTATCTTTCGAATTCTGCATTGTTGTAATCCCGTATGCTCTGCTTAACATCTTTAGTTACTTTGTTTAGTAGTCTCTTATTACTCTTTGTTTTTTTTTCTGCAACCTAGCTTTAACTTGCCATTTTATTTTTACTTTATGCAAAATAATGCAAGGGTATGACGGAATTTTTCTGGATAAAACATTTTGGGATGTATATGCCCACGCTGCTTCTTGTATAGCATCTGTTAGGTTGTTAGCTGCATTTTCTATTTGTAAAGAGGTCTTCAGCGGAATGTTAAAGTTTAATTTTGATTCAAAAGTTTCTTTAAAGATCATCTAATTTGTGCTCCAATTGCACAGCGTTGATGATTTTTTATATAGTATAGGTTTATCCTGGTAAGCCTATATTATAGGTGAATGGTCTGAACTGAAATCAAGTGATGATTTGGTTTTAATGTGCATTAGGTTTTTGCATTTTAGGACGCTGAAGTCTATTAAGTCGGGAGTTTTATTAGAAGCTGATTGCCAGTATGTTGGTTTACCTATCGTGAGGATGTCTAGGTTTGCGTTTGTTATATAAGAGTTTAAAATTTTATCTCTTCGTGAAGTGGTTTTTGATCCCCAATATGGATGTTTGGCGTTAAAGTCGCCAGCTGCTATAAATTTATTACCTAGTTCCTTGAAAAAGTTGTTCTATTGGTCGATTGTAATTTTTAATTTTAGCGGTGCATATATAGCCGATAGTTTAATTGAATTACACTGTGTTTTTAATGTAATTGTGGTGGCTTTAAGGTAATCGTTGTTTATTTTCCTGTGTAGATGATGTTATCTCGTTTCCACCATGCGTTTTTCCTGAAGAATGTTTTGTTTCATACATGGTTTAGTATGGAATATTTATATAGTTTTTGTTTGTGAGATGAGTTTCAGATACGAATAGAATGTCTATATCATGCGTATATATGAATGCTTTGGTTTTTTGAATTCGTTGTTGTAATCTGTTTCTTTTCCAAACCGCTATTTTTATTTGTGTATCCATTATTTGTTATTAAATAGCATTTTTGTTAATAGTTTTAGTTTTATTTATTGAATATTATTTAACTTATAATTAGTAATTTTATTATTTGCGTAACAATGTTGATTTCTTAATAAAATTTATATCGTTAGTGCAAAATTTGAAAAATATCTGAGGTAGGACTCATTGACCGTCTCCTTGTTAAGGATAGAAATACTTATAAAAAAAATAATTCCCCCACAAAAAATCGAACGTTAATAACCGGCGCGAGAAGCGAAGACGTTACTTCTAACGCTAACGCACAACTTGATAATTGTTTAATTTTTTTTTCATACTTTTTATGGAAATAAAATGCATTACTGTTTTCTTATAACCTAATAAAAATTGATTAAAATTATGTATAGACAAAAAAAAATTCCACGTTTTTAGAATATCCTTTCCTGTATATCTTAATTTAATTTTATGGGCAGATATAAAATTCCTCTTTTTCAAATATGTATTCAATTTGATATGCAAATAAATTTTTGTGAGGCAAGGAATTTATATCAATTATTTATTTTAATTAATTTTATGGCAAGGCACAAAATTAATTCATTATTTTTCCTTTCGACTATATAATAATAGTTTCTGTTAAAATGAATTATTCTTTTTCGTGTATTAAAGATTCACTATTTTTGACAATAAATAAAAAAACGGCGTGCCATAAGAATTAAGATTCGATTTAAAAACGCTGCGCTTATACGCCGATATATATAGATATACAGAACGCTCGACGCTCGATGGCCAAGACGTAAAATTCTGTCTATCGAATGAGAAAATAGAAAGAGAGAAACATCGGTTTTCTTTCTCACTCGCACTCGTATACAGAACGCTAAACAATCGATGGCCAAAATAAAAATACTCGTTATCGCATGAACAAATAAAAAGAGAGAAATATTGGTTTGTCCTCTTGCTCGCACTTTCATTCAAGACCGAGAGTCCCGAAGATTGCCGAAGATCTTTCGTTTGTGTATTAGTACACACAGACGCTCGTACGCACACTAGCCCGCTCGCGTGTAAAAGTCGACGGAGAGGCGGGACTTTGCGCCCTACTCTACAATTACTTTCTTTTAATATTGCTCGATTATTTTTGCAGATACGAAGATAAACCATAATACATTTTTTATGTATTTTTCAATTCCCCAAAACTTTTGTTTAAAACTTTTTTCGAAAAAATGTCTAGATTCTCAGATAAGGCCATACCTTACCCTTATTTACCCTTTTTCTCAAAATTTCGGGAATTGATTTTTATAAAATTTGCACCATCTGATTCAGCGTCGTCAACTTACCCTTAGATCAAATTTTGAAGCTGGTAATAAAAAAAGTCGATGTTTGGCCCTTATTAACCGGCCTAAAAATGTAATGAGAGATATTTTTTCCGAGCGTCTGTAAAAACGCCACTATGAAGTTTTTCAGTTTTTAAGACGCTCGGAAAAGCGATTTTAAGTTAACGGAATAAAGTAGTTGTCTTCTCTTCTTATTTCCCTTTTTTTCTCAAGCGGGTAACCCCCTAGTCCTGTTACCGCGCCATTGCCGTTGACGCATAAAGTCACTCGATATATCTCTCTTATATTTATTGTGGACTGATATCAATATTTTGAAATTTTTTTATTGTTTCTTATATATAATATATCGATCGATTGAAAATGTCATTCCTTTCCTTTTTTTGTTAAATATATAAATAATTATTATTAGTAGCTTATCTTCTCACACTTCTAATCTTTCCCCTTTTTACTTGGTCACGCTATAAATGTATATATTTTTATATAAAATTAAATAAAAAAATGATAATGAGAATATAATAATAAAAAAATAATCTTCTTACATTAGAGAATATGATCAAACATCAAGCAGGGAAGAGAAAAAGGTTTCTTTATGAACTATAGTCTATGTAAAAATAAAATTACTAATAATAATTCTCCTAATGTAATAATAATAACAATAATTAAAAAATAAGCTAGGTAAATTAAAAAGTAACTGTAGAGGAAATAATCTATAAAATAAAATAAGAAGAACACCGAGCACCTTACAAGTTGCCGTGGTCAGATTTTAAATAATTACGTTACAAAATAGGTGATGGTCACGTGTTACCGTAGTGAGTTTTGTGAGAAGTCTGTTGTAGATTGAGAAGGCTGATGAAACGTATGGATTATATTAATCCGGTGAGAAGACTTTTAGAGATTATATTAATCTTTTGAGAGTCTGAGTAACGGAACGAGCTCAATAATAAGAAACTGAGAAGACCTTTTGAGCACGTCGTAACCGTATGAGAATTTTGAATGTTTTTTAGAGAATGTTGGGAAAAAAGGCGTGTCTTCATCACGCCACAACTGTCACGTGGCGCCGTTAGATTTGAATGCTTATTCCCAAACATTCCGCCCGCCATCAACAACTGGGTTGATGATGAGTTAGAAGTCCCTTTGTTGATTCACTGGAAGCACAGCGAGCTTGGCGATCGGCCGGGTGAGCGTGGTGGATGCCGTTTTGAGAGACACCACCCTGGTGTGTCCGTTTTCCCCTGACTACAGCTTGAGTACTCTGGCCATGGACCATTTTCCTGGAGGCAGCTGCTTATCTGTGAGCAGAACTAGAGAGCTGACCTGTATATTATTGTTAGGGTGCCTCCACTTTGAGATGGCTTGCAATCACTGTAAGTATTGAGTGGTCCACAAGCGCCAGAACTGCTGCATCCGCTGTTGGATGAATTGCCATCGGGACAGCCGATTGACCGAGATGTCTAGAAGTGAGTGTTCAGGGACCGCATTGAGAGCGGTCCTAATGAGTAAATGACCTGGGGTGAGCACTGTCGTGTCCTCTGGGTCATCGCTGAGTGGTTTGAGAGGTCTTGAGTTGAGAATGGCTTCTATTTGAGCGAGGAGCGTGGATGCTTCTTCGTAAGTGAGTAACGTATCTCCGACCGTGTGCTCGACTTGGAACTTAATGATTTGACTGCCGCTTCCCGCTTACCACCCATGTGGGGCGCAGCTGGTTGGTTAAACACTGTGTGTTGTCTTGCGCCAGTAGAACGGAGAACTTGAGGTGTCCAAGTGAGCTGTCAGTGAAGCATCGCTTGAGTTGCGCCTCCGCGCCCAAAAAATTTGTTCCACAATCGGAATAGAGAGCGGATAGAGTCCCGCGTCTTGAGGTGAATCTTCGGTACGTTGAGATAAACCCTTCCGAAGTGTAGTCGGAGACCACCTCAAGGTGAGTAGCCGATGTTGTGAGACAAACAAACACGCAGATCCATCCTTTGTACGTTTTTGCCCCGCGGCCTCGCCATGTTTTGAGCGTAAGTGGTCCAGCGTAGTCGATGCCCGTGTGTGAGAAGGGGCGTGATGGTGTGACACGCGCAAGAGGTAGTTGGCCCATCAGCTGCTGGGCACGGATCCCCCTGTGGCGAGCACACATCACACACCTGAGAATATGAAATTTGACTGGGGCTAGACCGCCGATGATCTAATAGAGCTGTCTGATAAAGGCTAGAGTTGTCTGAGTTCCTCCATGCATCGTCTTTTTGTGAGCGTGACCAATGATGAGTTCTGAGAGTCTTGAGGTTCGGGGAAGGATCGCAGGATGTTTTGTGTCATACGAGAGCTCTGATCTTCTGAGACGACCGCCCACTCTGAGCACACCTTCATTGTCGATGAAGGCGGTGAGTCGGCTGAGTGGGTGTGAGCTTGGCAAGTGAGATTGTTATCTGAGCAGAGCGAGTTCATCCTGGAAGTATGCTGCCTGAGTTGCCTTGACCCAAAAAAATCGTGAGTCTTCTAAATCGGCAGCTGAGATGAGAATTGCTGGAGTTGAGTCAATCCTCCGTGAGAGTCTCTTTATTGCTCTGCGACAGAGTGAGGTGACCCTGAGTAACTTGTTGAGAGTCGAGAACTTGTAAATGAGATTCCAGTGATATTCAGGAATGCACCTTACTGAGTGATGTGCAACACTTGCCCGAGTTTCCTGAGCACATATCATCTGGAGCTTCATCAGGTTGAGCAGGCCATGAGTCTTCCGAGTGAGTCATCCATGGTGGTCCTGTCCACCATAGTGTGTGTTCTTAAAGCTGATCTGTGTTTATTCCACGCGGTGAACAGTCAGCTGGATTTGAGGTGCCTGGTACATGCCTTTAATGAGCAGTCTTCGTGAGATCCTGTATCTTGCTTACGCGGTTGCGCACGTAATCCTTCCACTTGAAAGGGTGAGCCTTGATCCACTTGAGTGTTACTTGAGAGTCCGTCCACAAATGTATGTTTGTAACAATCATGTTCAAAGTAGCGTAAACATGTTTAATTAGCGTGGAGAGTAGCAGCTCTTCTGAGAGTTCTAACCTCGGGATAGTTAGCCGTTTGAGTGGAGCGACCTTTGTTTTTAAACAGACGAATAAGACGTTGGCGCTAGTTGACGGTGAGTTGACGATCAAATACACAACAGCTCCCATTGCAAATTTAGATGCATCAGCGAATCCGTGCAGTTCAACCGTTGACTGATCAAACGTGTTGAACCACCGCGGGATTGAGAGTCTGGCCAGACTAGTGAGATCCTGTCTGATGCTGAGCCATTGAGTTGTGAGTGGTTCTGGGAGTGTGTCGTCCCAGTTGAGAGTGTGCAACGAAAGAGATTGAAGAAAAATCTTCGCTCTGATGACAACTGGTGACGCGAATCCCAATGGATCAAATATTTGTGCTACTTCTGATAAGACGAGGCGTTTTCAGAATCTGTTGAGATGAGTTGGCGAGATGGCTGAAAAGTTGAATGTATCTTCCTGAGATGACCAGCGTATTCCCAAGATTTTTGTGTCGCAAATGTCAAATAAGATGTCTTAGTCCTTGCCACTTTCAGAGGAGAGCTCTGCTTATAGCTGGCTAGATGTGGAATGCCACTTAATCAGTGGGAAGTTGCCCGCGTTGCAAAGACGTATGAGTTGATGGGCAGTCTGAATCAGCTCTCCCACTGAATCTGCTCCTCCGAAAATATCATCAACGTATCGACCGTGAGTGATTAGTTCTACTGCGAGTGGGTAACTCGAGCCTTCATCTTCCACTAGATGAAGCAGCGTCCTTACTGCAAAGAACGGAGCTGACTTGGTTCCATATGTAACCGTAGTTAGTTGGAAGTGAGATTCCTTGAGCTGCTCGTCTACCCACAATTTTCGTCGTAGATCTTAATCGTCAGAGTGTATCTTGATCTGTCGATACATCTTCGTGTTGTCCGTGGCGAACAGGAACTTGCGGCGGCGTTTCCAGATGAGCAGATAAAAGAGGTTGAGCATTAAATTTTGATCATTGTGAGAGTAGCCCGTGGAGTTTGTGCTTGAGCCGTTGAAGACCACTCGGTGCTTAGTGGTAGAGCTGTCTGGCTTGAGAACTTCGTGATGCGTAAGATAGTAGTGTTGTCTTATGACCGTTGAGTTGTCATCGAACTTGGTCATGTAACCAGCCTCCTCGTACTCTCTCATGAACTGCGTGTAGTGTAGCTGATACTAATGATATTTGCAAAACCGTGTGAGTGTTCGTTATAGAAAAGAGGGAGTCGTGTGTTGAGAGTCGCCAAAGAGCTTTAGAGAAGAGTTGAGAGGTATCCTGACGATGTAAAGCCCTGTCAGATCTCTCGCATGAGTCGTCTTGAAATAATGTTCACACTCCAGGTCTTCTGGTGTTAGTTGAACGTCAGTTGCCGTCTGAACCTACTCTTGAACACAAAACTTGGAGAGTAATTCTTGCAAGCAGGAGTTTTTTAGTTTAGAGGTTCCATGATGTGTCTTTCTTGCTAGCGTGACCGGAGAACGAGTAGGGCTGATGACTAGCTACCCGAAGATGGACAGTTGAGCAATAGGGTCTCGGACTGAATGGCGAATGATGTTAGGTCAGATGAGTTGTCCGTAAAAGTCGGCCTCAATGATTACGTCCACAGCTCTTGGAATGAGAAACTCTGGGTCAGCGAAGTTTAAGCCTCTCACGTGAGGCCATTCAGGCTCGTGAGATATCTCGCCAGATAGCAGAATGCTGGTGACCGTCATTAGCACATGAGCTGTTATTCTCACTTAGAGTGGTCTATATCTGGAGTGAAGGTCGAAGGTGTCCACACTGCTGGTCCGAGATGTCTTTTTGCCTCCAACTCCATAGACGTAAAGCGTTGAGTGTCGCCGCACAAGATGCAGTTATCTGGTGAGGCCTTCGCTGACGAATGAGATTTCTGACCCAGGGTCAATGAGTGCGCGTACCTGAGATGACGAGGTGGGTGAAAAGACTGTGGCTATTGCGGTTGCTAACAATGTGAGATGACTATGCAGCTTGAGTGGGCATGTCGGTGTGGGATCGGAAACACCGACGATCTAAATCGTAATTCATGCGGTGGAGGGCTTGGCATCGGTTGTTACTGGAGCCCTCTGGACATTATTGCTTGCTAGATCAGCAGTCGCATGATCCCCTGGAGCTTTCTGAATGGCGTCTGGATTTGTGGCGAAAAGGCTGCAGATACTTGCACCATGGAGCATGGTGTGATGCATGTTTTTGCAGTTCCTGCAATGCCTGCAATTGTTACATTTTCTGATGTTGTGCTTTCCTAGGCAATTGAAGCAAAGGCTTTACTCCTTCACCACCCTTAAGCGCTGACTGAGTGACTGTTCGCGAAACTTTGGACACACTACGAGGAAGTGATCCTGTCGACAACAATCGCATGGATACGTTTAGCGTGGCTGAGCTGACTGAGCTGCCTGTTGAGACGTCTGAGTGGCCGGCTTTGGTGAGTTGGCTCCGGACTCTTGAGATGCCTGATGGACAACGACACGCTTGGGTACTGATGTCTTCGACGCATTCTCCTCTAAGTTATCTAGCGTGCGAGCCCGAGCCATGAGAAAGTCCATGAGCTGACTAAGTGATGGGAACTCATCGGTAGACGTTAATGATGATTCCCATCTCTCGCGCGTGTCTCGGTCGAGCAGCCCGCTGGCGAGCGTCACCATGAGATACTCATCAGTGTTAGCCTGCTTTAGTGCCTGAGTTGTCTCATTGAGGATATTGAGAAACTTCGTTAGTGAGCTGGCCTGCCGCTTTTGCATGGGTTTGAGGTTGATCAGTCTCTCGAGCAGGGATTTGATTATGAGTCGTCTGTTCTCAAACCGGTTGTTGAGAAGTGACCATGCTGCGGCGTAGGATGAGTGGTCTGGTGTGAGATTCAGGATGAGCTCCGACGCTTCACCCTGCATTGCGGCCTTGAGATACTGGAATTTCTCAAGGTCGCTGAGATCTAAACGACTTCCGATGACCGAGATGAACATTGCCTTGAAATCAGGCCATTTGCGCGCGTGACAGGCATAATCAAGATGATGAGACTTTCTTATGAGCGGTCTAACAGACGAACAAGCCGAATAACACACGCACTACACGCGTGGGAGAGAGTGATTCGACACTATACTCACTTCACACGAACGCGAGAGAGTAAGTGAGAAAGAAGACACTTGCTTAGCAACGCACGAATCGCGAGCGAGCGAGAGAGTTGTCACTAGATTGGCACTAACGCGAGCGAACAAGAGATGGCGATAATTTCGCTGAGCACGATGCGAGCGAGCACGAGAAGACACTAGGTTGCAACGCACGAATCTCGAGCGAGCACAAGAGAGATGTCACTAGAGTTTCACTAACGCGAGTGAGCAAGAGATGGCGATAATCTCGCTGAGCACGATGCGAGCGATCACGAGAAGACACTAGCTTCGCAACGCACGAATCGCGAGCGAGCACGAGTGAGATGTCACTAGAGTCTCACTGACGCGAGTGGGCAAGAGATTGCGATGATCTCGCTGAGCACGATCGTAACGGAGCGAGTGAGATGGCACTATCCTCGCTTTGCACGAACGCGAGAAAGTCTTCCGCTAAGGACGCGCACGAGATAGAGAGAGATGGCAATATACCTCGTGGCGCACGAACGTGAGCGGGGAATATAGACAGCACTACACGCATTTACACTATTTCGTATAATTAGCAATTGCAAGAAAGATTGCCCTATCCGGCTCAAAGGACCAAATGTTGAGGAAATAAATTAAAAAATAAAATGAGAAGAACACCGAGCACCTTACAAGTTGCCGTGGTCAGATTTTAAATAATTACGTTACAAAATAAGTGATTGTCACGTGTTACTGTAGTGAGTTTTGTGAGAAGTCTGTTGTAGATTGAGAAGGCTGATGAGACGTATGGATTATATTAATCCGGTGAGAAGACTTTTAGAGATTATATTAATCTATTGAGAGTCTGAGTAGCGGAACAAGCTCAATGATAAGAAACTGAGAAGACCTTTTGAGCACGTCGTAACCGTATGAGAATTTTGAATGTACTGAGATGGCTGCCGGAAAAGCCGGCGTTACGATGATTTTTTAGAGAGTGCTGGGAAAAGGAGCGTGTCTTCATCACGCCACAACTGTCACGTGGCGCCGTTAGATTTAAATGCTTATTCCCAAACAGTAACGAAGAAAATTAATAATGATAATAATAATAATATATGTAATATTGTGATAGGTATATGTAATTAATTATAAAAATATAGAGAATGTAGCAGAAAAGACGAAAAACCTATTGTGCAATGTGAATTTATTGTGATTGTTTTGAAGTTATACTTCTTTTTCAATACTAAATAACGAGCGTTGCCTGACGAGGATTTCCTTCAGAATTCGTGAGGTACTCAACGTAATAACGATTATGTACCATTTATAAAGATTATAGATTCCTAACGTATATTCGAAATACGCTGCTCAATCATTTGAAAATATTGAAAATAACGAAATTTTCTTATCGTCCCTCCCCACTTTTTAAACCTTTGTTAAGCACGGCCTGCTGGTTGTTTTAAACAAAAACACTCGTAATATTCTTTCACTGGACGCCTACGACGACACGTTTTAAACAACCAGCGAAGAACTTACATAGAAAGTGACGAACAAAGCGATTTAAGCTAGAAGTGAAATAAGAAGAGTATAAGTATTCTTTATACTTCCATAAACGAGGTGAAACTTTTTGTTGAATCCGTATACAAGCGAAGCGAGCAAGAGGTGAAATACATGTTTAATCTTTTGTTGAAACTGCAATTCCATATTATATTTAATTTATCAACCAGAGCTTTTATGCTACAAGGCTTTTTGCCTTACGAGCCAATATGGTATTATATTTTGTATTGATTTAACCAAGTGTTTTTCTTTTTTCTTATTTGTTGTTTTATTTTATTAATTTTTTAAATAATTTTATTTTATTTAAATTGTATTTAGTATCTTTATTTTTAAAGTTTTTATTGAAGATTTATATCATTTAATTTACAAGTGTAGAGTATATATTGGCATTCGGAAAAATTATAGTTATTTTATATTGAATACAATGAAGATGAAGATAAATATTGTGTGGCTTAAGTTTTCAGATTCTCTAAAAATTGGCAGAAAAAGTAGAAAGTTGCTGGATACGTTGCGATTCAAATTAAAAAACATTAGTGCCGATCGGACGTGGATCTTCAACTATTCTCCTCAGCAACAATACAAAAATTAAGATTAAGCGTTCACATTTATCTATAGTTTAAACTTTATTACTTGTCATTAATTATTGCTGAAAATATATTTATTATTTTAATACTTTAATTATTTTAATTATTATAATTTTGAAGTTATTATTAAACTATAATCTATTGCAGCTTTCTTATTGACTAAGATCAGTATACATTATATTTCTGTTAAGGTATTCGAGATGCATGAAAATAATGCAGAGAAATTTAAAGATTATTGTCTTCGTAGGAAAAGGAATAAGGAAAGTAAGGAAAATAAAGAGAATAATTAGCAAAACATAATGCACGCTAATGTAAAACGTTGCAGGGTTTATTAGCTGCGCAAAAAATGATTCAAAGGGTTATGAATTACCTGTGTAATATTATGTACTCCGTAAACTTCTAATTTACTTTGCGAACCATCCGCTAAGCCTGTGATAACCGGTACAAAAATTAAATATTTTAAATGTCCCAGCAATAACTAATATTATTGCTAATTATTATTTTTTTTGTTTGGTCTTTATGTTTTGAAGTTATTTAAGTTATTCCAAGTTATTTACATTTATTTTATTTGACATTTATTTTACATTTATTTCTTTAAGAAAACCAATTGTCTGCTAATGGAACTTTATGTACCCCATCGACATCGAGCTTACTAGTGACTTCTGAACATCGGCTCAGCCTATGATTACCCGTACAAATTCATACAATTAAAAATTTAGAGCAATAACTAATAGAACTGCTAATTATTATTATAATTATTAGTTAGACTAATATAACTAATAATTATTATTATTATAATTAATTATTCTTGCTAAGTATTATGGATTTTATTCTTCTTTTGGTAGGTTTGGGAATTTGGTCTTTATTTTTTACATTTACTTCTCAAGATGCATCGTTGTCTACTGCAAAGATGACTATCACAACTGTATTACTGTGCAAGCTGATGTTCATATGGAAAACTCTCTATGCCATGTCATCATCGTATAACATCAAAAAACATTACATCAACAAACATGGAGCAAAGTTCACGATCTCGAGCACGAAATAATCAATATTTAGCTGACGATTCCTTTATACACAATCATTGATCAGGAATTACCTTAATCATATGAACCCTCTATTATTCCAACTTTTCCGACCAGTTAGTAATTACATTCCACTGGCGAGCAAATTGATATGGATTTAGATTCTTCTTTACAAAATAGCAATTATCATCAATTTAAACGAGCTCATAAGGAATTTAAAATTTAATTCTTGGACAATTCATTTGGACATCCATGCTCAGTATGTTACAGATCGTGGTTTAAAAATGATTTAAAAGAGCATCTATTGAACATAAGGGTATTCTAACACAAATTATACTTAATGTACCTATGGAAAATAGCTTTGTAATACATGCATACAAGCTTTAAACCAGAAGAATTTCCAGTACTGTCAACAATAAAAGCTTAAAATATCCAGATGTACCTCAGCATCTACCACCTTCAGATTTAGTTTCTGAAAGATTAATTTCGCCTCGTATTCCTTTTATGCAGATTAGACGTCTGAGAAATTTGAGTGGTCAATACGGCATTTATGGTCGAGTAATTAATGTGCCTGTTTCAGGTAATACAATGGTCAAATCTCTTCCAAGTAATATAATAAGGATTAGTGTAAATGTACATAATATACGTAAGAAAATTCACCGATCTAGCTCCTTACATGACATTGTTAACAAGCGTAAATTTAAAGCTTGGCTACAATTCTTAATATCGTCTCCGTTGTATAGAATGTACGAATTAAAATTGATGATTCATTTTTAATGATAATCAAATTCACGACAAAGTTTAACAAAATGATGTCAGCGAACTCATTCCTGTAGAATAGAGTCTTACGGCGCACCAACAGACATTAATGTGGGATGAAGAACAATATTTACGTATACTCCTGGCGAAGAAAATTTACCTCAAAGTTTATTATTTTATGAAATTTTTTATTTCTTATTTCTTATTTTATTTCTTATTTTTAATAAACCCTTCTTCTTCCTCTTGTAGAAATAAATAAGATTATACTTATTTTTTTGAAGATATTTTAGAGGTTTTGGATTCTATATTCGTTTTGGTACGCCAAAGAAGTATAATTTCTTACGTGCGTACATAAGTAAACACACCAGTTTTTTTTAGTTAATTTTTACGTATTCTTTATTTGTTAGGCGATTCGAGATAATAAATTATTAGATATCGAAACTTATTACAATGATAGAAATAGCAGAGGAAATGAAGATCTTACAATTTTTTTTGTTTCATTATGTCCACCTTTTTGTTTAGAAAGAGTTTAAAAGTTTATTAAAAGCTTATATTACCCTTAAAAAATTGTGCATTTTCTTTACATTTCTTACATATATATCTATGTCTTCAACCAAGAACAAGTCAATCAATGTAAGATTACTTGTTTCTGGCAGGATCACGAAAGTCAATTCATGTAGGTACGGTTATCATCATATATGATGGGACCCGAACAAAGAAACATAGATAAATACCATGTGGTGTATACTTCAGAGAGGCAAACACAGACGAAAATTCCTTGGTAGTATTTTTAATTTTCTTTTAAATGGGCGAGAGAATAAATCCTCGCAATTGTAAATGTTAGAATAAAAAGAAGAATACTCTTTATTAAAAAATAGTAAGATAAAATAACTTTATTGAGTAGTTAGAATCTTCTTTTGAAATTTTTTTCCTTTGATTACGCAATCTGTCTGCGGTCACTTTATTCAAAGAAAAAAAGGCAATAAAAAAAAGGCAATCGAGAACATGTAGAGTCTTGTAAATTTATTGCGGATAAGCTTTGAAATATAACCGAGTAGAAAATTTACTAAAGGGAAACATGTAGTTTATCTGTACAACCGTGATCATTTTTTTTATAAGAAAAAATTTATAAACTACTTCGATGAATATAGTTCTATAAAAAGTTTCGAATAAGGACTTCTAAGAGCTAAGGTAAAGTTATTAGTTCATTTTTTATGCATACTCAAACCCACTTATGTAATCAGTGATACTTACTACGAAACAGTTTAACAGTTAGAAGAAAAAAAAAATTTCCCCCTTTTCTTATACATCCCTTGCGCATGTATATGATCTTCGATCGCAGCATATCACAGTGGATGATTGATTACTAAGCTCTTAGTCTATTGTGAGCCTGTGAGGTACTATAATGAGACAAACCGTAGAAGTAAGATAA
>NW_025113133.1:0-90723 GCF_010416935.1 Polistes fuscatus
ACATTTTCCTCCATTAACAAATAGAACACAGGATAAACAAAATTGGTTCCAGGAAAATCCATCGCCGCCACAGCCACCCTGTGGCCAGACTTCACAAGCCTACAGGCTTCAACCGCAATATCAACAGCAGCAACAGGAACAGGCTCAGAAGACCAGCAATGAAGAATTCCAACATAATTGGATGCTAAAAATCACATCAGAACTTAGTAGTCTCGCCAGTGCTATTAAAGAAATGAATGCCACACTCAACCGCAGTGTAACGGAAAACAACGGAGGATTGACTTCCTCTATGGATTCGTTAACGCCAGAGAATGAGTAAGTCCTCTTCCAACGATTCCGAAACTACAAAATTAGTGGACCTCCTGGTCATTCAACTGTCATAAGACTCATGGCATAATGCAAACTGCCTTCAGCACAACGTTAGACGATTCGAGCTGTTCAGCAGAATCGAACAATACAATCCTGATATAGTTTTAATTTCAGAAACCAAGCTCACAAAAAATCATTACATACAGTCTCATGACTACACGGTCATCAGGAATGACCGTCCTAATTCTAAACAAGGAGGAGGTATTATATATTATACGGCGATAATGATTAAAAACAATATTAAACATCAAATATCAAATATCCTTCATCTGAAAAAAATGAACTACTGGAATTCACCATAGTCCAACTGCTCCCGAGTCAACATTTAGAAAAGAAAACATTTATCATCAGTGCCTACGCCACAAACTCTAATAGAAAGATATTCATCCAAGAGCTAAATGATGTCCTCCAACGACTAAATTTACACAATCAAAATCACTTCTTCATCCTAGCGGGAGATCTTAATGCTCGTAGGAGGGAATGGGGTGATTCTAAAGAAATCAAAGAGGTAAATATTTAAGAACTTGGGAAGCAGAATCTGCAGAAAAATTTGGAGCATCAATCTACACCACTGATGAACCCTCATTTACAGCGGGGACTTTTTTAGACGTATGTATTACCAACATCGCACTCTCAAGTCTCACTGCAAACAACAAAATCACAACTGCTGACTATGACAGTGACCACCGAGCACTCCTGTTCTCTGCAATCCTCCCCAGTGAGTTACAAAAACAGACTGTATTGCAATGCCCGAGACGAAACCTCCGGGCTATTAAATGGAAGAAATTTGGAAAAGTTCTAGATAATGAATACAAACAAGATCTCCCCGATAATAGAAACCTTTCAATTCAAGAAATTGACGAAGGTATACAAAAAATAACGTCAGCCATAACTACCACTATATCAAAAACTGCTCCTGTAATTAAAAGAGATGAGGGAATCCTGAAATACCTCAACTCCAGAATAAAAAAACTGCAAAAAATAAAACAGAGTCTATCAAACTACTGCACATGCTATCAAAGTATCTAAACCCACACAAGCAAGTAGCAATAACAAAACTAAAGAACACCATTAATCTCATTAAAGCTGAGCTCAGAAGAGAGTTCAACAAAGCAGTTGAAGAATACTGGAGAGGCCAGATCAAGCAAATCAATCACAAAGACCCGGCAGCATTCTTCCCAAAAATAAATAAACTGCTGAGGAAGAAAAATCCAATCTCAATAGCTGACCAAAAAATCAACAACGATGACCCTGCATGTCTCAATGGATCGATTGACTTCTCGAAAGCTACACCTGTGGACAACGAACTAATAATCACGGATCCAACTGATAAACTGAATATCATTGGAGACTTTTATCAATCGATAAATGCTCCAAGGTATTTGAATACTGGTACCAGGCTAAAAAAATGGTGGACAGCAAAGCGTCAGCAGCCAAAGATCTACTTAAAACAAGAAGAGATATAAGTATTACAATTACTAACTTCTCAAGTGAAAATAGTGCCACCAACCCAACACATCGGGCTTTATAATTCCAAATGTACTTAACAACACTAAAAAAGACGCTCTAGAAGAATATAAGAAGGAACAGCCATTTATAAACATCACACAGCTAACAAAAATCCTAAGGAAGCTCCCAAATAAAACGTCCAGCGGACCAGATGAGATACCGTCAATAGTCCTAAAACACCTACCTCTAAGATTAATTACTGATCTAGTAATTATTTTCAACAATGCTATCAACCATGCATACTTCCCAGACGTATGGAAAGCAGCCAAAGTTCTTCCAATATTGAAAAAAGGTAAAGATCCCAGTAAAGCTACGAGTTACAGGCCAATCAGCCTTACCTCTAACATTGGTAAAGTGTACGAAATGACTATCAACAATCACATGGTCCGAGTCTGCACTGAGGAGAAAATAATGCATGATCTTCAATTTGGCTTTAGAGCCAAACATAGCACTACGCATGCAATTCACAAAATTGTGGACACAATTTTGAATCACCTCCATAGTAATCAACGCGTTGCAGTTGCGCTGATTGACCTTGAGAAAGCCTTCGACTCAGTTTGGATCAATGACTTAACATTAAAATTAATTAAACTTGGTTTTCCTGATTGGCTCACGCTACTCATACTGGATATGATCCTGGGAAGGACTTTCAGTGTATGGGACGGCGTAAACACATCAAAAAAGAGCTACAAAGTTTTGGAAGGGCTTCAACAGGGAACTGTTAATTCCCCACTACTTTTCAACATCTACACAATGGCTCTGCTTCAATCATTTGGCCTGAACGAGTCTGAAAATCTGTTTGCAGTCGCATATGCTGATGATATAATCGCAGGAACAGTTGGTAAAAACCCAGCAAAACTTCAAGAAGACCTCGAAACACTGGTCAATAAAATTAACAATTATTATAAAACATGGAACCTACGTTTGAATCCAGAAAAATGTGAAACGGCCGTTTTTAGAAGAGAGTCCAATCATCTCAGCAAAAAAGCACTTTTACAAATCGACGAATTTAAAATAGTCACTCCATCACCAAACACAGGCGAACCAATAGAAATACCACACAAAAAAATAGTCAAGTATCTCGGAGTCCATATAGATCAGCTACTGAGAATCAGGAATCATCCAGACATCCAACTCACCAAAGCCAAGGCCGCCTTCAAGGCCAACAACAGAATTTTTTATAACAAAAATCTAAGTAAAGAGCAAAAATTATTTGCTACTTACTACTCGTCAGGCCAATATTAATATATGCAACGCCAATCTGGTGGAATACCAGCGCAGCTGTTATGGAAAACTACAGGGTCTTCGAGAGGAAATGTCTCAGGGCATGCATAGGTACCTACAGATCAGCAGCTTCTAGGTACAAAAAATTCGTCAGCAATGCCGAGTTATATAACATTGCTGACATTCCAAGAATCGACTCACATATCATCAGACTAATTAGAGATTACTTCAGTAAATTACCTCTAATCGATAACCCTGCAGTCAGGGAGCTGGCCAAGTTTACATCTGACGACCTGGCCAAGAGAAACGACACTGGTGCGCTCCCGCCCCAGGCATTTTTACCGCTCGACGACGCAGGACTCATCCAAGACGAACATAATGTGCCAACCATTTACCATTGGAAAAGACACAAAGCACATAAAAGGATTGAATATGCTGCAGATGACCCAATACTCAAATGGTTTAACTTTACCTATTCAAAAGCTCTCCCGACGAGAGATAAAATGGACGATCACAGGCTGAACGAAAAATATTGGTGGCTCACCAATGAATCAAAGCATCGTAAAGAGCTAAGAAGAAGGCTGCACCCAGAATAGTGCAGTGTAATTTTTAGATTAAGAACTGTAAATATTTGTACATAATTTAGTTTTAGTTTGTATATTATTTATTTAGTTTGTAAGTACAAAAACATGAAACGAGTTATATAAGTGGTTTTGGATGATGACTTTCCACTTGAGTCTTATTATAAAAGAAATTAGATTATTTATAAGCAACAATATTTACTTTCAAGTGACTAGAGAACAAATAAACACTAATTATTTATTTAGGAAAAACGGATAGACCCCAGCTGCTCCAATCAAGGAGACTTGCGGTCTAAACTACTGATATAAGTTATATCTAAGATTCTTAAGGCTTTTTTTTAAGTTAAGTTATGCAGCCTAAAATGTATTAACAAGAAAATGTATTTCATCTAAGCAAATAAACTTCTTTAAAAAAAAAAAAAAAAAAGGAGCACACCGAACAGCCTTACTGATGAGTCCTAGCCGTGCTCCCGGGACGAAACATCGTCATCTTTTTAGAGCGTACGACTCGGACGCTCTATTTAATATGTGACGGAAGCCACTGCACTCGCCACATAATTGGAATCTGGTGCGAAGTCCAAGTAATACAGTAGAATATATTTTTGTCCAAGGTTTTGATGAACACATTAATGCAGATTTAAGAGTGCGGTGCCATCGTTCGATCATACTATTCGATTGTGGGTGGTATGGTGTTGTACGTTGTCTATTCTAATCTGGTAAAGGCCTGAAACAAGGATGACTCGAATTATGAACGTTGATCATTTGTTTTTGTTTTTAACGTGCCATAATGTGCGATCCAGTGATCGAAGAGAGAGGTAATGATGGTTGTTGCTGTAATATCTTTTAATGGAACAACAACGGGCCATCTGGAGAAACGGTCGATGATGGTCAAACAGTATTTATAGCCCTTGTATTCAGGTACTACAATGATGTCCCAATGTATGTGTTTGAAACGATCATCCGGTATGTCATGTGTTGAGGTGGAATGCGTGTATGTCATTGCACTTTGGATAGTTGGCAAGGTATGCATTCTTTGGACCAAGTATTGGTATCTTTGTTGATGCTTGGCAATAGAAATTTTAGCCGTAGTTGTTGTGGTTGTTGTGTGTTCCTTCTTACAAGGGGACCTTACACTAGGACCCCCACAGATCTTAACGAGCTTTGGTATATTAGTAGTATACTTTTAGGGTGTTATCGTGGTAAAGGGTTTTTTCAAAATGCCTAGCCATTTTTGAAAAAAAGGTTTTAAAGTTTTGATTTTTGTTGTATATATGTTTATATTATCTTAATTTCGATCGTGTATCAAGTGGCGTGATAGCGTCAGTAGTATCGTTCTCGCTTCTCGCGCCGTTAGTCAGTGTTCGATCATTCGTGGGGCTAGTTTTTTAATAATTTTTTTCTATCTGTTTTCTAATGTTTTTTCATATTTATTAATTTTTAAATATATTCAGGAAAAAGAAAATTATTTATTAAAAAAAAATTAGAAATAATGAACATCTTTGACAACAATTGAACATCTTGCTCAAATAATAAAGGAAAATTGATTATTTGAATCATAGTTAACATTTTATTTTTTAACAGGTATTAAAAATAGATAAATCTTCAATATACTAACAAATAACAATCGTATATATTCTAATCATTAACAATTTCATGTATAATTTTTTTATATCTGTAGGAGACGGTAAGCGTCGCCGTCTTATCTTTTGGGTCTGCCACAAAGACGCTATATATCTAATATCGGTTAGATTTTAAGTAACCTGAACAACGGACGAAATAAAGGACGGTGTGAATGCGACGAATGAATGCACGGGCGACAAAGAGTAGTGAGTGTTGAGCGTTGTAAGAGAGAGGATCTGCGTTTTGTAATAACGATTAGAAATTGTAATAAAACTGTTTTTCCCATTAAAAATCCTACAAAATTGGGGGCCCCTCCGGGATTGAAGAGCTACAGCGTGCGAAGAGTAGGATTGCGGAAAAACAACAGCGAATACTGCGATAGCGAAATTGTGTGAAGTTTTGCGATAGTGAATTGATGTGAACTTTTGCGATAGTGAATTTGTGTGAACCTTTGTGATAGTGAAGAATTAGCGTTGAACAGCGTGACAGAGAGTCGTGTGTGCGAAACAGTATAGAAGAAGAAAAAATCATGAGCGACGTACGTAAAGCGCCTTCGGAATTTTTGGTATCGGAATTGAAGGAGAAGTTGGCAACTTTGGGACTTGCCACGACAGGTGTTAAAAGCGAGTTGATAGCCCGCCTTATGGAAGCTGATCCATCGGGAAATTGGGTAATAGGAGACAGTATTGCGAGCGGAGGGATGTCGAAGAAACGCGGAACACAACCGTAGCCGCGGTGAGTGAGAGTATAGATGAGCTTGCGCTTTTAAGACGAGAGATGGAAATCTTTCGAAAAGAGAAAGAGATAGCGGAACGAGAAGTAGAACTAGCGCGGAAGGAAATAGAGATCCTGCGAAGGACACAAAGTCCTGCTATTGGTCAGTCGTACGGGTTGGAAGAGGCGAACCGGCCACCTGCGCAAACGGAGATAAATAAATTATCTTTAAAAGCTGTTACTGAATTGATTGGATACTTTGAAGGGGAGGCAGATGAGTTTACAATATGGGAAGACCACGTAAACTACCTGCGTGACATGTATCATTTGACCGAAGACCAGGCGAAAGTGATGATCGTACAGCGTTTAAAGGGGCGAGCGTTAGAGTGGTTTAGATCGCGGAGAGAATACCTGCATCTCACAGTGGATGAACTTTTAGTTGAGTTGCGAAAAATTTTCCATCAGCGAATCAGCAAGATGACCTTGCGAACGAGGTTCCAGGAACGTGTTTGGAAGCGTGACGAGTCTTTTAGCGATTACTTCCATGAGAAGATCATATTAGCGAACCGGATAGAGATCGACGAGGAAGAAATGATCGAATTCGTCATCGCTGGGATACCAGATCAATCGCTACGAGATCAAGCAAGGGTGCATGGTCATAAAAGGAAGGAATCCCTTCTGAGCGCGTTCGAGCATATATCGCTACAAGGACGCCCGCAACAGGCGAAGATGGATAACTCGACGACACGTCGAAGCAACATAGACGCTAGCGTTAGAAGAAAGATAAATAACGTATCAGATAACCGTTTGAGGTGCAAAAATTGCGGTGCGATGAGTCATTTTAGCGAGGAATGCCCATATAAGAGTAGAGGTACGAAGTGCTTCGAATGTAGAGAATTTGGTCATATCGCGGTTAATTGCCCTAGAAACCGTATTACTAACAAAGATTCATGTAATATCTCGCGATCGGTGCGTGGTAAGTATTACAAAGAAGTAGTAATAAATGGTCAGAAAATCGACGCGCTAATCGATACCGGAAGCGATATATCTCTAATGCGAGCCGCACAATACATACAAATAGGATCGCCTAGATTAAAACCGAATGAGATCAGATTTCGTGGAATAGGCTCGGAGGACAATAAAACGTTAGGGGAATTCTTTGCGGGTGTTGAGATTGATGGTAATCAATATACCATTGAAATTTCCGTGGTACCCGATACATTGATGCAGCATGCTGTTTTGAAGGAACTGATTCTTGGATACGGTGGATTAATATTAGAGAGGGAAAAATTGCAATTAGCAAACCGTCGGGAGGCGGGGAGAACAGCGAGGAAGTAGTCGAAATCTTAAAGATAGACTGTGTATATGATACGAATGAGATAGAGCATAGACCAGGTAAAAGTATGTTGCATGTCGATGCGTTGAGTCGGAATCCATTGCCGACCAGCATGGTAATAGATAAAAGCGATGAGAGTGTGAATGTGAGGATTGGTAGGGCGCAGCGTAGCGATAACGAACTTAGGAAGTTCTTCGAATTGGCGCAGCGAGATGAGCTTAATGATTATAAGATTAGGTATGGCCTATTGTTTAAACAAGACGAAGGGGAAATGCGATTAATTGTACCGAAATCAATGATCACCGAAATAATTAGGCGTGTTCACGAAAATGGGCATTTCTCAGCGGCAAAAACGGAAACGTTAGTGAAACGGAATTATTGGTTCCAGAATATGCGCTCAAAAATTGAAAAGGTTGTACGTACTTGTGTAAGTTGTATTTTAGCGGAACGAAAACAGGGTAAACAGGAAGGATTCCTTAATCCTATTGAAAAGGGCAGCATACCGCTGGACGTATATCACATAGATCATCTGGGACCGCTAAATTCGACGAAGAAAAATTATAGACATATCTTAGTGGTAGTAGATGCTTTTTCTAAGTTTGTGTGGTTGTACGCGGTTCGGTCAACAAATACAGCCGAAACTCTAGATAGGCTTCGAAAGCAGGCGGCGATATTCGGAAACCCGAGAAGGATCATATCGGACCGCGGCACCGTCTTTATGCGCGTGAGTTTGAGAGTATTGTAAAGAGGAAGGTATTGAGCACGTAAAAATTAAAACCGGTGTGCCTAGGGGAAATGGGCAAGTTGAAAGGATAAACAGAACCCTTATTCATGTTCTTACCAAGTTAGCGGCGCCAAAACCCCAAGACTGGTACAAATATTTGGGAAGGGCACAACAGTGCTTAAATGCCGTTCCAAATCGCAGCACAGGGACGTCCGCTTTCAACGTCCTTTTTGGAGTGCATATGAGAGTAAGAAATGATCCACAAATTCGAGAAATTATAGAGACCGAGTGGCTACGGGAGTTTCAAAAAGATCGCGATGAACTCAGAGATGCTGTTCGAGACCAGTTGCAGAAAGTGCAGCGGGAAAATATGAAAACATATAACAAACGACGTAAGGAAGCAAAACGATATAACGAGGATGACTTGGTGGCAATCAAGCGAACGCAATTGGCACCAGGCTTGAAGCTGGCATCGAAATACTTGGGTCCATATCAGATAATAAAAGCCTTGCGTAATGATCGATATGTGGTGCGTAAGGTAGGCGAATCGGAGGGCCCTTTACAAACTTCTACATCGGCGGATCACATGAAACCGTGGGTCGAAAGTATAAACGTCGGATTGAGTGATAGTGAGTCGAGTGACGATTAGTGATTATTGTGGCAGACGTGTAAATGGATATGAGTAAATGGAATTGATGCGAATGAATGAATGTGAAACGAAACGGTATTTAAGGACAGATACCGCTGCAGAATGGCCGAGTGTAGGAGACGGTAAGCGTCGCCGTCTTATCTTTTGGGTCTGCCGACAAAGACGCTATATATCTAATATCGGTTAGATTTTAAGTAACCTGATACAACGGACGAAATAAAGGACGGTGTGAATGCGACGAATGAATGCACGGGCGACAAAGAGTAGTGAGTGTTGAGCGTTGTAAGAGAGAGGATCTGCGTTTTGTAATAACGATTAGAAATTGTAATAAAACTGTTTTTCCCATTAAAAATTCTACATATCTATGAGTTTTAACATTTATTTTACATCTATTATTATTTATTAGACGCAGGTTCCAGAGTGATAGTTATCGTAAAAGCATTCAAAACAATAAATTTTTTCACATCTCGCGCAATAAATGAAAAATGACTTATTACATAAACAACGATTTTTTAAAAGATCTGTTGGAAAACAAACCTGATGAACGTTTAAAAATATTTCTCTTTAATTTGGTTTTAATAAGGCATGAACCTAATATTATATCTACATAAAATTGTTAATGATTAGAATATATACGAATGTTTTGTTAGTATATTGAAGATTTATCTATTTTTATATACCTGTTAAAAATAAAATGTTAACTGTAATTCAAGTAATCAATTTTCCTTTATTATTTGCGCAAGATGTTCAAAAATTTATTATTTCTAATTTTTTTGTAATAAATAATTTTCCCTTTCCTGTTATATTTAAAAGTTAAGAAATATGAAAAAAAAATTAGAAAACGGATAGAAAAAAATTATTAAAAAACACTATCCCCACGAAGGATCGAACACTGACTAACGCCGCGAGAAGCGAGAACGCTACTACTGACGCTAGCGCGCCACCTGATGCACAGTCGGAATTAAGATAATATAAACATTATACAACAAAAATCAAAATTTTAAACCTTTTTCTATAAAATGGCTGCACATTTTGAAAAACCCTTTACCACGATAACACCCTAAAAGTAAGCTACTAATATACGAAAGCTCGTTAAGATCTGTGGGGGTCCCAGTGTAATGTCCCAGTGTAAGGTAAGTAGTAAAAAGCGCGGATGTTTCCATGCACAACCCCTTAAACCTTAGTAAAGAGCGCGGTTGTGTCCATGCACAACCCCTTCAAACTCACCCATCGGTAGCTTGGAAGAACACTACAAAAAAGAAACAGCTCTCACTTCAATAAGGCCAATATGGCGTCCTTTACCAGAACGAACATTTTTTCTCGCTATCCAGATCTGGTCTGCCGCGTGTGCCCTTGAGACCCAGGCTCCACGCACGCATCTCGCCTCCCACATACCTCAAGACGCACGCACATGTATTTTGCAGGCTAAAGGCGGTCCTACATGTATCTCTAATGCCCCCACGCGCCCTCAGGACTCAACTAAGGCAATCGTGACCAGTCCTATCTAGGGTCCTAATACGGACCAATCTAATGTCACAACGCCGTCGCTACCTAACCTATTCCGCGCACAATACAAAACGGTCAAGTACCCTAATTTCACCGAACATCCCTCCCGCCTTCGTCAAACTGACAAACCAAAATTAGCTGTTATTAATTGAGTATCTTAAATGGGTGTATCTGCTAATCTCAGGGGGCAGAGCCGCGCAATGTGTCGCTGGCGTTAAGAAGTAGCGGTCTTTACGGTGACCACTCGAACCAAGCTATCGGGGCCAGAGTGCACCTCTGTGACTCTACCTAATAGCCATTTTGAGGGGGGTTATCGGTCGTCACGTACTAACACAAGCTGACCTACTCTGAAGTTTTCGCAAGGATCCCTCTATTTTTCGCGACACTGCAAGTGCGCCAAATACTCGATTGACCAACGTTTCCAGAAATTATTTCGAATGCGCTGAAGAAGTTGAAACCTACCTCACCGGTTCTCGGGTAATTTTGGTAAATCGGCGTCATGAATCAAAGTAGAAACTCCCTCATTGAGAAAATGAGAAGGAGTGAGCGCCCGCAGAAGGTCGGTATCCAAACTCAGCGGCCCTAGAGGACGAGAATTGAGGCAAGCTTCGATTTCCACGAGGATTGTGGATAACTCCTCAAAGGTGAGCGTATGCTCCCTTATGACTCTCTTTAAATGGTGCTTCACTGATTTGACTCCGGCTTCCAACAACCAACCATAATGTGGAGCACTGGGTGGAATGAACTTCCAGTTCGTTCCGCCGTTGGCAAGAAGAGATGCCACTTTCTGATAAAACTCCGAAGCACGGATGAACATAATCCTAAGCTCTTTATCAGCCCCCTGGAAATTAGTAGCATTGTCGCTATAAAGATTCTGACAAATACCTCGACTACCTACAAATAAACGATACGCAGCTATGAAGGAATCAGAGGTTAAGTCGCTAACAAGCTCGAGGTGAATAGCTCGAGTAGCAAAACAGACGAACAGTGCAATGTAACCCTTACTGGAACGATTTCCGCGACCCTTTGACATACGCACCTGTACCGGACCTGCATTATCGAGACCGGAATTCGCGAAAGCCCTACTTCCTACCACTCGATCCAATAGTAGCTCACCCATAAGCTAATGAGCTAATTGAGGCCTAGCTCGTTGACAAGGTATACAAGCTCGAATAGCCGATTTAACTAGCCGATTTCTGCCTAATATTCAAACTTGGGACATCAGATAACTCGAGTCAGGGTTGGATCTCCATGGAGACACTGGTGGTTTGCATGCCGCACAAACAATTGACTAAGGTATGAATTCTGGGGCAAAATTGGGGGATGCTTCCGCTCGAAAGATAAGTAAGAACTAGCCAAACGACCTCCTACTCGTAAGAGACCGTCATCCTCATTCATGAAGTGATTTAACTTAGAAAGGCGATTGCCTTTCGGCAATCTCTTGCCCGCCGTCAGGATTCCTATCTCCGTCGCGAACGCTGTTGCCTGAACTAGACGATGACCATCACTCGAGCGTCATATATCTCAACACTGGTAATAAAATGTGGTGAAGAACTTGTATCTATTAGTTGACGATTTCGTACCCGAAGAATTGGGCGCCTGCAGTACGCAACAAATCTTAGAAGTTTAGTTAGGGAGGAGAATCGGGTCAGGATTTCGGGCTCATTTGGGCTATAACGAACATGGTTCATTCGAACAGCTTCGCTCGAATGTGGCCACTGGACGGAGGGCATGGAAAGCCATGCCGGACCCTGCCACCATAGAGCGCTCATAGCTAACTCTTCCGGTGGAACTCCTCGCGATGCCAAATCGGCAGGATTTTCCTTAGTCGGAACATGGGACCAGGTAGCTGAAAGCAGTTGAGTTTGAATGAGCGAAACACGATTGGCGACAAAGGTTTTCCAATGGCACGGATGTTTAGGAAGCCAAGTAAGCACGATCTGACTATCTGATCAGGCAAAAATTGGACATTTCTGTAGAAAGTTCAAACTAGTTAGATGAAGAAAAAGCTTAACAAGAAGAGCTGCTCCGCAAAGTTCTAAATTAGGAATACTCACAGTCTTAACAGGAGCTACCTTTGATTTAGAAGCTAATAACGACATGCGAAACTTCCCATGACCCTCGTCAATACGCAAATATACCGCTGCGGCGTACGCACCCGAAGAGGCATCCGCAAAACCGTGTATCTGACAAGATGATTCCGAGCTATTTCCTAGCCACCTCCCTACTGATAAACACGGCAATGTAACTAGCCCTTGACAATACCTATACCAACGTTCACGGATTTCCGACGGTAACGGCGCGTCCCAATCACATTTCAACAGCCACATGTCCTGCATCAATATCTTGGCACCAACGGTAATCGGTGAAAGCCATCCTAAGGGGTCGAATAAACGCGAGATATTTGATAAAACCGATCTTTTAGTATGGGCGGCAGCCATGTCATCCAGGCTAGCCGAATCGAACCTAAATTCCTTCTGTTCCGGAACCCTGCGTACGCCTAGTGTTTTAACCGTCTGATCATTTCGATCGATTTCTCCGCGACCTGTCTTACTGCATCTGGAAGTACTTCTGGATAATTCGCGGCCCACTTATCAAGCTGGATCCCATTAAAAACTAAGAGCTCTACAATTTCTACCCTCTTTCTAACCGCCGTCAATATGTCGTCCGCTCCCGCGAAGATATCGTCGACATATGTCTCTGTCTGCAAACAACGGGCTCCGAGCGGGAACCGCGTACCTTCATCCTGAACTAGCTGCGAGAGGGTGCGGATGGTAAGGTAGGGAGCGCAAGCTATGCCATAAGTGACCGTATTGAGTCGGAATTCCACCGGCTTCGATGAAGCGTCGGGTGACCAGATAATTCGTTGGTAGTCCTGATGCTCCTGAACAACTGGAATCTGTCTGAACATCTTGACAAGATCCGCAATGAAGACAACTAGGTACCTACGCCAATTAAGTAAAATTAACGAGAGATCGCTTTGCAACGGGGGACCTGTTGGTGAATAAATGGCATTACGATGACCAGGCGTCAGAGTCCCGTAAGGTCAAAGACAGGGAGGTGTCTATAATAGCCTGGAAACCATGCCGTGCAGGGTAATTCATTGATCATCGTTTGATGAAATGGTAGGACTACCATCTAGCCTTAAGAGACCATAGTTACTGGACATGATGCGTCACTTATAGCCTCTCACGTTCAAGTTGTACACATTGCCCCAACGTGGCACCGCTGGAAACTTCCTCTATAGAAGGCTAAAATGGGGCAGCGGCCCTACGGTTAGCTTCGAATCCGTAGGGTATGAATAAAGAGGCTCGGCTCTGAAGGGACTAGCAACTTCTTCAGGGCTTAAAATAAGGAAATAAACAAGATAAAAATTGGAAAATGAAGCCTCGGACGAGAGCGAACAAGGCCCCACTCGCTCGGGACAGAATATGGGGGCCACTAATAATGACCACGGCCGCGTACCAGAGCAGTACGTAGTATAGTTGCCCTTCCAGAAAGTGTTATGCAATACATGTCTCCACACTGGGAAGGGCAACTACATGGCACTGTCGTCGGATAATTTAATATCGCACCTGAACGAGCACAAAGTTTGTCTCGTATATAAGTGCTCTAGGTGCGTTAAGAAATATACAAGGGCATCCAGCGCAGTGCCATATGCCCAAGTGCACTGGGCCGACACCCCTGAATAATAACAGGCATATGTGCTCCGAATGTGGGGAGAATTTTAAAACAAAATCCGGACTGTCCCAACACCAACGATACCGGCATACGGCTATCAGAAATGAGGCCACAGCAGCTGAAACCGCACAAGGTGAGCAGGCATTAAAGAAAGGAAAATATTGAATAGGTATCGCAGGGAGGATGCAAAAAGTAGATTACCACGTAGATTACTATTTAATAATTATATGATTTATTAATATCACAAAAATAGAGTATTAGATGAAATGATGTGCGTCGTGTGAAGCAACGGCAAAGAATAGGACGCGTGACACGTGCACGCGAGGAACGATAAGAGCTTATCGAAGAATGCCTTGAATTGTCACGCGGCACGAGTTACGAACCTTAACTGCGTTCGCTAATACTCCCCCTCGATTCAGGAAGCTTTCCGATCGGAATCTCTATCTTCGCAACGCCTAGGAGATCTAGACACTTCAAATGCTTCTGTCTTTGCACGCCCTTGGTCAAAAATCGGCAGCCATGTTCTCTGTGGATACGTACTTTATTCCAATTTTTCCACTATCAAGAACCTCTCGTACATAGTGATAACGAACGTCAATATGTTTACTTCGGTTGTGAAATACCGGATTTTCTGCAAGTTTTCGTGCGCCATTATTGTCGCAGTAAATTTCGACTTTTTCTTCTCCGAAACCGAGATCGGCAAGAAGGCGTTTCAGATACACAGCCTCTCTAGCCGCATCGGACAGAGCCATATACTCGGCCTCTGTTGAAGACAGACTACTGTCTTCTGCTTCCTGACCTCCAACGTGTTGGAACAGCCTCCGAGAAGAAATGCGAAGCCTGTGCATGACTTCCTATCGATTGGGCAATTCCCCCAATCAGCATCGACGAAACCTTCCAGTGTTTTTCCCGTGCGGTGAAACTTCAGTCCAACGTCGCCTGTCCCCTGGAGGTATCTAAGAACTCTTTTGCAGCCGTCCAGTGTTCAGCTCTATAACAGTCGTTGTATTGACTGAGATAGCTAACCGCGTAGGCGATGTCTGGGCGAATGCATACGGCCAGGAACATGAGCGATCCGATAAGTTCGCGATACGGAAGTTTCTTCTCTTCGGGACTTGGTTCGCCTTCAATCCGTTGAGGCTTCGTTCCGGGATCCAGTGGTGTCGATACGCTTTTTGATTCTAGTATTCCAAATCGTTCAAGAACGTCTTTGATTTATCCCGTCTGACGAACTGTGATTTCGTTTCTGCTTCGGTTAAATTCCATCCCAAGACAATATTTGACTGCTCCAAGATCCGAGACTTCGAAAGTTTTCGAGAGGTGTTAACCGAAATCGGAGATTTCTTTGTTATTCCGCGAAGCGACAAGAATGTCGTCCACGTACACACAAATTAGGAACAAATCCTTTCCACTGCCCTTGAAGTACACGCAGGGGTCCGCTGAAGATTTCCTTGCCACATACTTAGACAGTTCTTTTTCGAGTTTCTTGTACCAGCAGCATCCTGCCTGACGTAAGCCGTACAGTGCCTTTTTCAATAAGCAAACCTTGTTTCCTTCGTTCAAGGAACTCAGCATTTTTGAGGTTTTTCTTCTGATGTCGCTGTTTCCGGGTTCCTCAAGGATGATTCTTTTGGGGGCCTCGGTCGTGTGCTCCAGAACCTCCATGTAGACCTTCTCCTCGAGCACCCTGTTCAGGTACGCCGTTGCGATGTCAAACTGATGCACGGTCATCCCGTTCTCTACTGCGAGGGCAATCATAGTTCTAACTGAGCCGAGTCGCGCCACGGGCGCGAAGGTCTCCCAATGATCAATCCCAAATCGTTGAGCGAATCCTTTCGCAACCAGTCGAGCCTTTCTTCGAATCAACTCTCCGGCGTGCCCGTATTTGTTCCGCAGCACTATTAGACAACTAATGACCTTTTGTTCCTTGGGTCTCTCGGTGATAATCCAGGTGTCGTTCTTTAAGATGGACCTGATTTCGGAGTCGATTGCCTGGTACCATTCGTCGGCGTAAAGGCCATGGACAGCGTTGTCCAGTAGTATTTCGGTTAGATACTCGTTTTCTTCGACTCAGTTCTTAGTATGATATTCCTTTCTGGGTCACCCAGAAAGACAAAGTTCTCGGAATTCCCATGAATTTCACGTCTCGAGCGATGTTTATGCCCAAGCAGGCAATAAATATCAAGAAAGTCCTTACCCCTATAACAAAAGTGGAGGTAAGGAAAAGGCTCGCCCGAATAAAGCTGGAATCAGCAGCTGGCCCGGATAATTTCAGAAAGGGTCAGCTCCTCCACGGGGATACAATCAAAATTCTCCGGAAGTTCTACAACATTGTGCTTATCAATGGTAGACTTCCCACCCCGTGGAGGGAGAATAGAACCACTTTAATTAGGAATGATGGGAGGGACCCACAAGATGCTAAGAACTATCGTCCCATCACAATAAGCTCTATTCTAAGTCAATTATACTGGGGAATAATCGACCAGAAAATAAGGGCTAAAGTTGTAAAAACACCCCGGCAGAAAGGGTTCACTGCCGAGAATGGGTATTATAATAACGTGCACATCCTAAACGAAGTCTTGCGACACGCTAAATAAAACGATGGCCTGGTCGTAGTGCAACTGGACGTGTCTGAAGCCTTCGACACAGTAGCACATGAAATTATTGGGGCCGCACTACGAAGAAAGGGTCTTCCTAGATACCTAATAAGCCACATAGAGGACTCTTACAAGGATGTGCACACAATTATTAGTTGTGGAAATAAAAGGTCGACATGAATAAAAGATCATACAATTTCCAACCCCAGTTATCTAAAGAAAACTATGTTAGGTCTTGTTATCATTGTCCTGTTTCCTTATACTTGTGGATTAGTTGCTTATGACTGTTCCAAGGGGGATACAAAAAATCATTTCTTAATAGGAGATGTGTCAACATGCTCAAACTATTCTTCTAGCACAACTGTCACTGAGCCATGGTCCGGTACTATTCTTCAGGTCCCAAAAGATACTATTAGTCTTCATAAAAGATGTAGGTTATTGATGAAATCCACCACAATGTACTGCACATATTATCAAAATCCCACTCAGTTGGAAAAGCCAACTGATGACATAGAATTGAACCCCTACAAGATAACAGAAGAAGCTTGCTTACAGGCTTGGAACACACAAGAATTTTACCACATGAACTTAAAGATCAAGGTCACCCCAGGGGAAGTAATTCCTATTTTTGTTGGGGTCGATATTGATAGTAATGGGTTTTGCAAGACTTCGAAGGGCCCTAGCAAGGTGTATAAGGGTCGACTTGAGTTAATATGGGTCAAAGTACTGGAGCAAACAAATATCCTAAAGAACCCTCGTTCTAGACAAATGGATGGAGAAACTCTGCATTGATCTGCAACAGGCTTGACATCCTCTACTCAGGGAGTGCTGGTAGTAATCAGTAATGCACCCCCGACCTCTAAATGTATTTGGGAGTCTTTATATCAGGGGGATGGATCTTTTAAAACTTACTAGAATAGGAAAAGATATTTGATAATAGAAGCACTTACAAGTGGATTTGAACTATATAGGAGTGTTACCATATGTGGATTAAATTTGTTAACCACCAAAGATCCATCAATCTACATCTCTAATACTACTTCTATCAGGGTTCGCAAGGCTAATATCAATTTTAGTGGTTGATTCAATAGCTTTATCAATTCTGGTTACTTGGGGATCCAATTAAAAGTAAATGAGCTATTGAGATCAACTGGGGAGGAGTTATTAGAGAATCAGTGTGTGATTGAATATATGGTGAGACAGAATATAATGCAACTGGCATGGAAACATACCAGTGTAGCTGCTAAGAACTTGATAGGAGAATTAGGATGGTCACTAATTGTTGCAGGAGACGGTTTAGTTTTAAAGAAATGATTAGAAGTCCCTGTAATAGTAAATACTCAAGTGAAGTGTTTCACTGATACACCTGTGAAGACTAAAGATGCAAATTTGTCCATGTTTATGGACCCTTTAACTAGGATTTTATATAAAACAAGTCATGCTATTACATGTGGGGATAACTCTAACCCTATATTCAAAATCAAAGACACATATTATCAATTAAATCCTAGTTTAAATAGAGTCAGAGACCTTAAACCTCTTTCCAGTAGGCTGAGAAAGGATGACTTAATAGAGGGTCAAGTCGGAGAAGGTATCTATCCCTCTGAATTGTTCTTTGTCACGTCCTAGTGACGACTTGTTATACCAAAACGTACTATCCGGTGGTTGTGATTTGTCCTCCTGTCACATATAGGAAATTTTTGTTTAATTTTCTCGCTTATATATTTTTAGTTGCATTTGCGTATTGTTACGATACGATTATTAGGGTAACTTACCTTTATATAACAAATAACTATAAATACTATTTGTATTAACTTATATTACATTCGCTATAAATTCTATTTGTATTAAACACCTTTATGAACGACCATCGATAATTAACATTTTGACAGCATACGGTAACAATAAAAAACATGTGTCAATTGTCGTTCATAGAGAAACCTGCCTTACCGACAGCTAAAGTCGGTAAACAGGTAGTATGATAAGTTGAAGTCGGTAATACCGACTTCGTGCTCTTACATTACCGACACTTATTATTTAACATTTGGTTAATATAACAATTATTATTAGCGTTTATATTTAATTAAATAGTTAGTGCAAATAACATTATTATATATTTTATTTATTCGAGAATAAACTTTAACAATTATTAAAAATTAATAAAACAAATAATTAATAACAGTTATATTAAGTAATAATGTTAGCCTGCATATAAATTCCCACAGTCGTAATAAATGCTCACGTGGAATGAAAAGAGATCTTTTAGCTTAAGTATAAGGCTCACGTGCAGTTCCGAGAATTTCTGCCTGATAGTAACTTGACACCTTAGTCGCTACGGAGAATTGGCGGTTGATAGCAACTGATATTTTTCTGAGGCAAATTCCGTTCCCAGCTGACGAAAGCAGTTTAGCGCTTGATAGTAACTAATATTTATTCGCACGTGCAAAATTAAAAGATCAGCACATTCTTTTCCCACGGGATTAAAAGTCGGTAGTGGAGGAAGCATCTAGCGCGAGTGGGGGTACCTCCCACTCGGCCGTACGGGACTTGACGTGGGGAGCTTAGAAACTCCTCTCCGGCAGTCTACCGGCAACCTATATACTTAATATTATACATTTTGTGCTCGAGAGTCTCTCTTCCAATATAACAACTTCTCATTTAAGACGAGTCTTTTTCAAGATAGTCTTTTTTATACGTTAACAATTTAATTAACTTGGAAGACAGACTTTCTCATAATACATAATAAATTATTAACAAAAATAGTTAATAATTTATCCAATTTACTATTATTGCTTGATTATACAATTTTTATGTAAGAGTTCGTACACGTCGCGCAGTTATAATTGATTATTACAATTTGCGTACAGTAAACGCACTTTAACACGCAACATTTATAATCCGTGTTACATTTGTAATATATCCGTGTGACAGTTACAACAAGTGATCAAAATTGTGTAAACCACTTGTGCAACTCTTGTTTGTTTTAACATTGAAGAATATACTTTAGTTTTACCTATTAATCAAGTGATATTCATTTAATAACAAACCCTTTTTACACCGAAATCCTGTGACTACCTAAACAACGCAATTGATTCTAAGGAGCTTGGGTCCGTGGATTATCGGCATTCAGCACAAATCGTATTTTCTAAAGGACATATTCATCTATATCAAGGGTAAGTACCTCTCATCCATCTTGACCTTACAAGTTATTGGCACATGTTGGCTTTTCTAAGATCATCTAGCCCAGATCCCTGGTAAAGTACCGGCTGATCGGACTGACCAAAAATAGGGCAACATAGTTCTAAACCGTGTAAATTTTCTAAATTTAAAAGAAATTGACCGGGATAAGAAACGTATTTTTGTTTTTTTTTGTGGAGTTCCTCGTTTTACTGCGGGGACGTCACATCTTCAATATGGAAACCAATTCTGATCATCAAAGTCGGAAAGAAGAGATATCGAGATAACTGCTAAGAGTGGCCATTCATGATCCTCTATTAGAGATCCAGGGTGATTCTCTCATTTCAGCACTCTCACACCATATAATTTCTCCACACCCAATTTATCTTATTTCTATAGTCAGCTTGGCAATCAGTTTAGGATCACTGGTATTAGCAGTTTTGTCATTGTTAGTTATTAAGGAATCTAAACTATGGAAAGTCTTCCAAAAACGTTCTGAAATATATAAGTATCAATCAGCCTTATTGGGGTTAGCTGCCCAGGAAGTTTAATCTATAAAATTTAAATTCCTTAAAGAACAATATAATAAAAACTTATTAGGTTGTTTCTAAATTCCCAGTGAGTGAGAAATCAATAAGCTATGAGTACTAAAATTTATCACCAGTATAGTCGACATCTAGTGAGAGAAAATTGGGACTATACGATCACAGCACTTCTTCATGGAATGATCCCCGACGACCATGATGTTACCATGATGTTAGATCAGCTCAACGAAATGCACCAGGCTTTTCGGACGGAGCATTCGTAGTTAGTGTCTCACTGGCCCCCAGCTCATTTGAATCACCCATACTTTAGCACAAAGGTCCATCTCAAGGAAAATAAGCTGGTGATCAAGGTCAAGCGCATACTAGGACGGCTCTAAGATAAGCTCATGCAGACTACTCAGCCAGCCGCTGCGGCAGCAGGTGGCACTCGAACACGCTCACGACTACCTGAACTGACTGTGCCTACTTTCAGCGGAGATATCCGAAAATGGCCAGATTTCAAGGCCATGTTCGTCTCGGTCATCAGGAGTCGCTCAGATCTTAGCGACTTCGAGAAGTTCCAATATCTTAAGGCCGCAATGAAAGGTGACGCATCAGAGCTAATCCTAAATCTCACGCCAGACTACTCATCGTAAGCCGCAGCGTGGTCACTGCTCAATAACCGGTTCGAGAACAAGCGGCTTATAATTAAAGCTCCACTCGAAAGACTACTCAACCTAAAACCCATGCAGAAGCGGCAGGCCAGCTCACTCTCCAAGTTGCTCAACATCAACAACGAGACGACTCAGGCTCTCAAGCATGCTAACACCGATAAGTGTCTCTTGGTGACGCTCGCCAGTGGGCTGCTCGACCGAGACACGCACGAGAGATGGGAAACATCACTAACATCTTCAAATGAGTTCCCATCACTTAGTCAGCTCATTGAATTCCTCTTGGCTCGGGCTCGCACGTTAGAGACCATAGAGGAGAACGCGACATATACGACAGCTCAGCTCAACGCGTCAAAGACACCGGTTCCCAAGCGCGTCGTTGTCCATCAGGCATCTCAACAGTCCCGAGCCAATTCTCCAAGGCCAGTATAGTCGACATCTAGTGGGAGCATTAGTTCTAGATAAGATTGATTTTTACAGGAACCACCCAGAGAAGGTTAATATTTGATTTAGACATTTGAATGCTGCCTGGATTGCAGATATTTCCTCAGGATTCCATAATGAAGTCAACGTGTTCCATTCGTTTGAAAACTATGTTCAGGATCAGATCAAGGGAGGGCTCATGGATTACTATCAAAGATGGAACTTATGCTGGGATGTACTAATAGAGAGTTTACAGCTACAATTAAACTATTTAACCAGTGGATTGAGGAACAGGGATATATCTTCTGCTCTCAAATTACTTAATTCTCTTAAATCCAATAGTCAACTTCAAGAGGCAGGTCAACATAAATTGTATATCATTAATTTACATAATGCACTAACATTAGAGGCAGAGAAGGGGTTGACTTATCAGAGAGTAGAACAATTACCAGGTGTCAAGTTTTGTGGGGATCATGTAGTATTAGAATCAATTCCAGGGGGCCCCATAATCATCACTTACCAAATGTTTGTTAGTATCACAGACAAGATAGAATCCAGGCTCTCATTGCTCTATAATGTTCTGTATAGTTCTACAACTCCCAGACAATCTCCTTATAATACAGGTCGACTCTTTGAGTCAGTTTATTACCTTTGTGAGCAATGCTATAAGGAGCTTGGTAACACATCCGCAAGATTCTTTAAGATGTTAGAGCCTTTGTGCATAGGGATTTTCTTGAGAGTGTTCCCAGCAAAATGGAATGATCATAATTTCTTCACAGAAATATATAGGTCAGCTGTCAAAAAGGATAGCAGTCCTATGCCCTTCTTAAAGAAATTCATTAGCTTAGGAGAAGAGTATTTAAGTCAAGACGATGTGGAGGGTGTTCCCTATTTGATTGAGCAGTTTGGGCAGGAGAAACTACACAATTGGCCAATCACATCAGGGGAGGAAGGAATGAAAAAGATGTATACATATGAAACTAGTTATAGGAAACTAGCTGATGTAGCAGTCAGAGAAATTGAATCTGACTTCAAAAAGGAATACTTAGTAGCTTACTTTGAAAAAAACAAATTATTATCTAAGGCAATAGAATCGTTTAGAATGCCTAAAAGCATCAAGCAGATTTACAATAATAGGGGACCACCATCTCTCAGAGAGCGTTGGAGAAACTCATCAGCTGACTGGAGTCAACTAGAATTCCGACAAGAAAAGGTCGACATGAAGCTCCAGCGCGGATCAAACACGGACACATATACATATATATATATATATATATATATATATATACAAACAAAATTTTTTTTTTTAACTATTGACAACAGCAGATCATCTGCTGACATAAAATGACCAAACATGACTAAACAACATGACATATATATGTAAGTTTAGGGATAAATCCAAACTATAAGGCGACTCGCTAGAGGGAGCTGCTTGACACTCAGACTTTGGCGCTCCGACTGGCGGTGGTGCAATCATTACATGTGATTGGACAGTCGTCCCGCCAATAGAAAGCCGCGACATCCCGGGCAGAGGAAAAAGGGACTAGGGAGCGGGCAGAGGTGTTAGCAACTAAGGAGAGCGGATGGAGAAAAAGAAAGGCACATGTATCCGTTGTAAAGATTTGTTATTCCAACGTTGTTAAAATATATCGTTGTTATTTGTTACACGTGTGATATTAATTCTTGTTATCCGCCTACGTAAAACCTATAATTTCCCTATGCTATTATTTGGCTAATAGAACACGCCACATAATTGGTGACCCCGAACGTCGAACAGAAGTATAAACCACGTGTTCCGATTATAAGCAAAAAAGGGAAAATGTCGGTAAGCCGAACTCCTCTAATTGATAGAAGTGCCCAGGAGGTAGAAAAATGGATTCAGGAGAATCCGATATAGACGGGAAAAGTGAGGCTGGAAAGGAAATCCAGGCGAACGAATTCAGGAACGTAAGGCTGCATACATTTTGGCGTAACAGACCAAAATTATGGTTTTCACAGCTAGAAGGAGAATTTGCAGTCTACAGGATTCGGTCAGACGAAATTAAGTATAGCGCAGTCTTGAGGCACTTAGACGAGCAGGTAATGTTAAGTGTGGCAGATATTGTAGAGCAGCCACCTCAGACTGGCAAGTATGAGCGACTAAAGACAGCTCTAATTGAGCGCTATACAGATTCTGTAGGAAAACGGCTAAGGTCGCTCCTGGGAGGAATAGAGCTAGATGATAAGACTCCGTCAGTGCTGCTTAGAGAAATGCGTACACTAGCAGGAGGCGATGTACGCGAGGATATGTTACGTACGATTTGGACACAAAGATTACCACAGCGTATACAAGAGCTCCTGGCAATCTCGGACGAGTGCGGTTTAGATAAAATGGCGGCCAGAGCCGACAGGGCTATGGAAGTAACAGCAACACCAAGCATAGCGAGTGTCGATAGCTCCAGTAGAGAGGAGGTTATGCAGTTAAGGGAAGAAGTTGAAGACTGACTGCTACCATAGCCGCGATGTCCAAAAACCGGGGGAAGTCAAGGCAAGCACAACCAACCTGTAGGAGTCGTGCCAAGGCAGACAATAATACTGTAGATGGATGGTGTTTCTACCATAGGCGCTACAAGGAGAAAGCGTTTAGGTGTATTTTACCGTGCAAGGCACCTTACCCGCTTGCCGGTCAGGGAAACGAGTAAAACATCCTGAAATAGGAGCCGTTCAGGACAGTGGCATTTCGCAAAAGAGGCTTCATATTACTGATACTGTTAATAATATCAGGTTCTTGATCGATACAGGGGCTGACATCTCGCTGCTGCCAGTAAGATTTGTTAAAGGCAAACCAAGACGAACAGCGATGCAGTTGTTTACAGCTAACAATGTACCAATTTATACCTATGGTGAAAAGTTGCTGGAGCTGAACTTGCGGTTGCGTAGGCAATTCAGATGGAAATTCTGCGTAGCTGATGTTAACTGTGCGATAGTTGGTGCAGATTTCCTTCACTACTACAATTTAAGTGTAGACCTTCGTAGTAGGTCACTGAAGGACAACCACACCGGGGCAACAAGAGTAGCGAGTTTGACTAGCCAGCCACATATATCGATAATGACAGTCAGATCTACGGATGAACAGTATTTTATGTTAAAGGAATTTGCAGGGCTGACTAAACCATTCACTCACCTAGGGCCGTGTCAGAAGGGAGTAGCTCATTATATCGAGACGGAAGGGCCACCAGTAGCCTATCCCTTCCGCAGGCTTCCCCCTGAAAAACTAGAAGCAGCTAAAGCCGAATTTCGATATTTGGTGGAAATGGGGATCTGCAGACCATCAAAGAGCCCTTGGGCGGCACCGCTGCACTTGGTTCCCAAGAAACAGCCAGGCGTTTGGCGACCTTGTGGAGATTATCGCGGTTTAAATGCTGTCACTAAACCAGATAAATATCCTCTACCGCACATCCATGATTTCGCACACGGGTTATATGGGAAAACCGTGTTCTCGACAATAGATCTGAAAAGAGCATATCACCAAATTCCAGTTGCTGAGTCAGACATCCAGAAAACTGCAGTAACGACACCGTTCGGACTTTTCGAATTCCTTACAATGCCATTTGTCTAAAAAACGCAGCCCAGACATTCCAACGATTTATTAATTCTTTGTTCCAGGATTTAGGCTACGTTTATTGTTACATAGATGATATACTGGTCGCTTCCGAAAACCGGGAAAAACATAGGGAACATCTACGTACAGTACTTAGCAGGTTACAAAAGGCAGGCATTACGATTAACGTAGACAAGTGCAATTTTGAAGCTGATAGGGTGGAATATTTGGGGTATTCAGTTGATAAGAAAGGAGTAAAGCCACTGCCAAAGAGGGCAGAGGCGATAATGAATTATCCTAGACCAAAGACAGTAGTAGAGTTAAGAAGGTTCCTGGGTCTTGTTAATTATTACAGGAGGTGTATTAAAGAGGCGGCACAAGGCCAAGTGAAGCTGACTGAATTTCTCACAGACAGCCGCAAAAATGACAAGCGCCCAGTGCCATGGACGAGGGAAGCGATAGAGGCGTTTGACCGCTGCAAGCAGGCGCTAGCCGAAGCCACAAAGCTAGCACATCCAAAACCAGCCGCACCACTTGTCCTGACCACGGATGCATCAGACGTAGCGATAGGCGCAACGTTAGAGCAAGTCGATGGATATGTAAGACAGCCTTTGATGTTCTTTTCAAAAAAACTTTCGGAGACGCAACGTCGGTATAGCACGTATGACCGTGAGTTACTGGCGATATACGAAGCAATTAAATATTCGAAAGATTTCATCGAAGGAAGGCAGTTAACAATACGTTCGGACCACAAGCCCTTAACTTTTGCATTTCAGCAGAGGTTAAATAAGGCATCACCGCGTCAGGCGAGACAGCTAGAGTTTATTGCACAGTTCTCCACTCAGATTGTCCATGTAGGGGGTTCTGAGAACATTGTGGCAGACGCACTGTCCCGTATAGAAGCTGTCAACGTCCCAGTAATAGTTTCTACAGAAGAGTTAGCTCTCGAACAAAGTAGAGATGAGGAGCTAAAGCACATCTTAGCTAGCAGTTCCAAATTACAACTTAGACCATTTACATTGGCAGGGCAGGAATGTCCATTGTACTGCGAGAGTAGGGAAGAAGCTATTGTACCTTATGTCCCTAAGGTATTGAGGAAAAAGATCTTTGACGTAGTACATGGGCTAGCACATCCGAGTGCAAGGACTACCAGACAGCAAATAAGACAGAAGTTTGTATGGCCAGGGATGAACAAGCAAATCGCGCTATGGTCAAGGACGTGTTTACCCTGTCAGGCAACAAAAATACAACGACACAATAAAGCAATGCCCGACAAAATTGCAATACCAGGTGAACGTTTCCGTCACATTCACTTAGACCTTATCGGGCCATTACCTGTCTGCAAAGGGTTTAGGTATTGTCTTACTATGATAGACCGATTTACGAGATGGCCAGAAGCAATCCCGATTGCTGACATTACAGCAGAGTCAGTAGCAAGAGCGTTTTTCGAGACATGGGTAGCGCGATTTGGAGTGCCTACGATCATCACTACGGACCAAGGATCGCAATTCGAAGCAGAACTGTTCAAAAAATTGACCGAGCTATTGGGGTGTTCGAGAACAAGGTCTTCACCATATCACCCTCAATCAAACGGTATTTTGGAAAGATGGCATCGAACGCTAAAGACAGCGATAGTTTGCCAATTAGGAAAAGAGAAAAATTGGTTAGAAGTATTGCCAATAGTTCTTCTAGGGTTGCGCACAGCTTATAAAGAAGATATCAAATGCTCGACGGCGGAAATGCTGTATGGTTCAACACTCAAACTGCCTGGAGAGTTTTTCGAGGACAATCATTTACGAGTTAAACCGGAAATATTCGTACAGGACCTAAGAGAGCGGATGCGAAGAATTCGCCCTAGAGAGGCAGCACATCACGCAAAGAATGTACCTTTTGTGCATAAAGGGTTGCAGCAAGCAACACACGCCTTTTTAAGAGACGATACGATACGGCAACCACTACAACAACCGTATCACGGCCCTTATGAAATTTTAGCTCGAGTTAACCAGAAGCTTTACACGGTGTTGGTAAAAGGCAAGCCATGCAACATTTCAATCGAGAGACTAAAACCTGCATTTTTAGATGTTACAGAATTCCAGCAGGACACAGCGCAAGCTTCGCAGGTCCCTGAGTTAAGAACATACCCGGGCGCTAAAGCCAAACAACGAGTCAACTTGTAGAACTCTGGAGGGGAGTACTTTGGCGCTCCGACTGGCGGTGGTGCATCATTACATGTGATTGGACAGCCGTCCCGCCAATAAAAGCCGCGACATCCCGGGCAGAGGAAAAAGGGACTAGGGAGCGGGCAGAGGTGTTAGCAACTAAGGAGAGCGGATGGAGAAAAAGAAAGGCACATGTACCCGTGTAAAGATTTGTTATTCCAACGTTGTTAAAATATATCGTTGTTATTTGTTACACGAGTGATATTAATTCTTGTTATCCGCCTACGTAAAACCTATAATTTCCCTATGCTATTATTTGGCTAATAGAGCACGCCACAAGACCAAGCTCAAGTCGCCTGGCCGTGGCTTTTGAGAGTCGTAACTACGTGAGACGAGAAGTAAACTCGTAGAGATATTTTTGTTATAATCTATGTGTATTGATTTAAGTTATATTCGTTTTAATCATAATAAACGAAAGCTGTACATATTGTTGATTCAGTTTAACTTAGCATCAAAAGTTGTACTAATTGTTCAACCGTAGTTACCATCATTACCAAGGCAAAGAAATTGTCTTATATATATATATATATATACGCTATAAATTTTACAAAATTGACAAAAGTAAGACTCCCCTCTTAAAGAAGACTAAGAACAAACATATGTTCGCTAAATTATTCTAGTCATAAGTTTACAAAAGGAAATAAGTTCCTGTTAAAAGATTGGTAAACCTGATTCGGTGCAAGTCGTAAGGTCCTCATACAAGGGAGCAAAATCGGACACGGCGGCAGAGCTAGTGCTTAGTGGGTAGCATTGGGCGGATGCCTCTACGAGGTCTCCCTAGAAACGGAAATAAACCGGCTAAACCCCGCTACTCCAAAATGGAGACTCTGTTAAAATCTAATTTTTCTGAGTTCCTGCAGAATTCATTGGCAGGTCAGTTAGACGGGTTTCCTCCAAGGAAATGGAGCTCGGACAAGAGTCTAGTAAGTATGAAGAAGCAAGGTAAAGAGGCGGTAATTGTTGAGGCAGCTGTGCACAGGGAGTGCTCGAAAAAGTTATCTCGCCGAGCAGCTACAAAGCCAAGTCAAGTACCCTAATTTCACCGGACATTCCTCATGTCTAAGAGTAAGTTATTCTTGATCAGAAAGTCAGCCCCAAGGATCGACTAAGGTACATCAGCTACAATGAGTGGCCAGTGAAAATAACGTCGCAATCCCAGATCTATGTCAGCAGAGTATGTACCAAAGGTGGGAATCGGTGTCATGTTGGCTGCAAAAAGAGTGAGATTAGGATCACAAGCCCGTCTCTTGAATATACGTACCGGTATCAGTGAGATAACTGATCCAGAATCAATCAAGTATCGCTGGTGTGTTTTTCTGTCATAGAGGTGTAACCGTATATCTCCTAAGATGTTAGCGGTGCTGAAAACGCTATCACGGTCACCGCACGAACCGGTGATAGCGTAGTTAGTTTCCCTGGTTGGTCCTTGTGGAACGAGTACATGGAGATTTACAACGGGTTGCTCTGGCACTGAATTTCCGGTGATAATAACAAGCACCGTCATTCCTAGGACGTGGAAATCGATTTCTTGTGCGTAATAGATGTTCCATTTGATTTTCCAGCATTCTAAGAGAGCGTCTCATGTCTTATATGTACCTGAAACATTCAGGATCCGTACAACGTCTGCTTGGAGGCACTAAGCGACTGTTCGTTGGGTGTGCGGCTATAACAAGAGAACCTTAATCGCCTATCATTAATTCGTCTGCCAGTTCAGTCTGTTCATCCAGTGAAGTTGCCTTCAGTACCCTTAAAAATCTGACAATAGCTGATGGTAGTAGTGACAGCATTTTAACACGGAGAACGTCCTCGAACAACAACCTGTTACCACCCAAGGCCTGTAATTGCCGTAACAGCTAAGTATTCTCCTTATCTCCTAACTGGATATTCGCTAGTGCCTTATGCAGTCGTTGGTCTGCAGAGTCAGAAAATCGTTTAATTAACTCCGTTTTCAAATGAACATACCTCTCCTCTGCTGGCGGATTGTGCAATATGTCCTGGACTTCCAGAATGATTTCAGGGTCTAACGAGATAAACAAATGATGGTATTTGCTGGCTTCGCTGGTAATGCGGTTCGCCAGGAACGTGGATTCCACCTGAACGAACCAAAATCTCGGCTCAGGCTTCAAAAATGGTGAAATCCTCATGTTAGCCACCGATTCCACGGACGCGGACGTGCCTGATGTGTCTCCCAAAGATAAGGATGCGTGTTCTTCTTCCGTAGTCATTGTCCCGTCGATCCGATCTGTGTCGACCTTCTTGGGCGAATTTTGCAAGGGCTTTTTACGAAATGAACGTGTGTGGTAAAGTAACTTTTGTAGTCTGCAGTAGTAATTTTAAATCGAGATTCCATGTAAGCTCAATATGCAGTTACGCAATATCGCGTGCGATAAAGAACGAAGAGAAAAAAAAACCTCGATCACGTCGGCTTACACGCGGTTTCGAGTAATCTGTACGGATCTCGTAAGTTTGCACGCGGATGAACCGGTTTAGGAAATCTATTAAGATCACGTTGGCAAACACGTGGTTGCACGTGGCTTCGATAATCTTTTCTGATCACGTCAGGGTAACCAATTGTCGCGTGTTCAATGATATTCAAAAAATAATAAACTCACTAGGAAAAATATTACATGAATATTTTTATTTTAAACGTATCAGGAAAGACTTATACAAAATATATAACAAACTTAACAAGAATCTCAAAAGGTATAAGGAAATAGGAACTTGTGTTATCATTCGGTCGCTGCTAGTGAGTACGCGCGTAACTCGCTCGGTAGTTGGAACGGAAGAGAGCGAATGGCAGCGGTTATTCATGCATGTGGGCTTTTTTTAATATACGGTTTCGCCACCAGAGGCGTGACGGTAAGAGTGCCGGGGGCACCAAGCTTTGGAGCGCAAAAAAGTTGGCATAGAACCTCCAGAACTCAGAAAAATGAAGATATACATTTAATTGTAAGCGATCTGTTAAATCAAAATCCATATTTGCTATGTCCTTTAATTATTTATTTCATTATTTATTTAAAATAAAAAATTTGAAAATTTTTTTTTTTTATTTCTCAGTCAGTTTTATTTCTCGTTCTTTATTCCCTTTTGGAAAGGAGCGATCTCAATGAAAATATTTCTAACAAAGCTATTAAACTCTCCGGTGCTACCGCCATGTCCGAGGATCTCTTCTTCAACGAGAGAGAGTACAATGTCTTTGCCTTCTTCTGCCCGTTAAAGTTACGACAAATTGTAGGTATGGTTTCCTTAAAATGTTGCATCAGAGCCTTTGTCCTGCGAGACACGGCGTATTCCTTTTTCTTTCTTTCTTTCTTTACATACAAGGTCGGAAGAAAGAAGGGAAAGTAACGGGTTGAGCGAAGACAATGTTTCTAATGACCCTTTATTGTCATGCTGGTATTGCAAATTATAGTTTCAAGTAGAAATAGACGTAAAACTCGCTTGACTATAGGAGAACCTTGAAAAAAGTAAAAAGGAGAAATGAGAGCCTTAACCTAGTTTAGCTCGAATCCTCAGTGTGGGATAGCCAAAACGAAGAGTACTTGCCTTCTCAATTTTTCGAACACCAGACAGAAATTAATATATATTTAAAATCATACAAATATTAATTTGTCGTTTTAAAAGGAGTTTTAATTCACAATAACCTTAATAAACTTTTAACTCAACTTCACAATAATTATATTTGAAAATGGCATCCGAACAAAGACGCGTCAGTTCCGACACACCATTGTCCTTCGAAGATTTAGCAACCATCGAAGAAGGGATTATTGAAAAAGAGTTGATGCTAAATAAGAAAGTGGATGAAATTGTACAGTGGCGGGAAAAACTTTTTAGAATGCAGACCGAAGCTAACAAGCAGGCAGTCTACCGGAACAATTCGATCAGTCTACTGCTATACTTTTATTAATTCGACATCTATTACTAAGTTTGCTACGTATGTAACCGAGTTTTTGTTATTTTTGATAATTGTTCTTAATCATTACATTTATAAAAGTTTTCTACATTAGCTACTATCTGTGAATTGTTTTAAACCAACAAACTAAGCTCCTTTTTGCACCTGATTCCGTGTACCTATCATCTCTTACTCATTACAAGGTTTAAGTTCCACTTCCGGCCAAGATCCCGGGTAAAGTACTGGCTCTACAGGTTGACCCAAAATAGGGCATTTATTCTCTTAGCCGAGAAGACAGCAAGAAAGTCGGTATCGGATCGGAGAATTATATAAAATTGTTCTTGCTCCCTGGCAGTCCTCTTCTACGACGTCACAGGAAGGAATATATAAAAATTGGTCACCACCAATCAGGTCACCACCAGGGTGACCTGAGTCAGCAGCAGCAATAGCAACAGACCGTCTGCTCGAATCTCCCAGCCCAAGAAAAGGATAGTAGAGATAGATTTAGATGTCGCAAACGCAAAAAAAGAAGAGAAAACATCGATGTAGACCCAGGAAGAAAGTTGGTCCGCAGTGTCAATTACCGGAAGACCGAGAACCGTCGTCGTCGTCCGTGGTGACCTGCGAGGAAGCTGCTGCCAACGAGGAAACGTGCAGGAGGCAAACCCTCCCCGCAACCTCGAAGAAAAAGAAATCCCGAATAGGCGAGGTGGGGGAGGGTCCAGGAGAACCAACGGCAACGGCAACAGCAACGACGGCGACGACGACGACGACCGGCGGAAACGCCACGGAGACGGACGACGCGCCGACGGATGTTCACCCGAGCAACGCAACCGCCACCCACAAGGACGAGGACGAGGAGGAGAAAGAGAAGGAAGAGCTCCTCGCCGCGAGCATCGATAAGAACCTTGAACAAGCAACATCAAAAAAGTTAAACGTCGCCGGTACATTAGTCAAAGTAAAAAGCCTGATTTGCTGGACGGTAAGAAGATGAAGAAGAAGAAGGAAAAGAAGAGGAAGAGAGGTCGCGCTTGGCCAAAGAGGAGGAGGAACAACCCGTTATCCAGGAAGAAGGAGGATGGTGGGGAAGAGGACGACGAGGCCGAACCCGAGCCCGAGCCCAAGGGGGAGGAAGAGGAAGAGACCAGAGAGGAGGGCAAGAAGAAAAGGAAAGCGATCATCGCGGAAATGGTGGGAAGGAAAGATCGTCGTCTACAATTATTGGACGAGCAGCAGAGGGGTCAGCAGAGGGGGCAGCAGTGAGGGCAGCAGCAGGAGGGGAACGCGGCGGGGAAGAAAAGGGAGCCAGTCGGGGAAATACCGTCGGTATCCGCGACGAGCTTCTCGCCTCCCTCGTCATCGTCCTCCTCTTCGGCCTTCTCCTCGAACAGTTCCACCCCCAAACGAAAGAAGAACGCGTCCCAACCACCACCGGCCCCGCGGCTGCTCCTTGGCGGCGCGCGACGAAAACTCGCCCAGAAGGGGGTGGTGGTCGACGACCAACCGAAGCTGGCCCCGACGACCAACCGAAGCTGGCCCCGACGACGACGACGACGAAAGTTACTAAAACACTTCAAAAGATTTCTGGAATTTTGGTGGGTTCGAATCTAACGCGACCACCGTCGAGCGTTTCAAAAGACTGGCCATGTAGACGATAAGAAAAATATTATTATGCCAACGCAATAGATGCGTGTGGTGCATGTACATATTTATAGTCGATCCGATGTATTATATACAATCGAGCAATCGTGGCATCGGCAATCGTGTATTATATACAAAATCCAGGCAAAAAAGGTAAAATTCGATAATCTAGTTGTGTTCGAAAATTGCGCCACTCAAACTAGATGACAGCACCTCTCGGATAGCATGATTAAGACGCCGTCTGTTATCGTCGAGAAGAAGACATATCGATTGTTTTTATTGATCAAGGGATCACGCCACTTAACGTGTAACTAGATCATTGGTCCCCTGTTACGTCATCCTCTGCGTGTTGTTCTCCTATTGGTTTCTTTGTTTTCCCTTCCTAGTGTGGAACGCGCTAATTGGTGTATCGTCCTTTTCTTCCACTTCCGCTCTATTCCTCAACCGAAAAAGTGGCGTGGTCCAGTTGGAATCGTTTAATAAGTTAATCTGTGCGGACGTACATTTAGAAATCTAAAAGAATTGTGCATCATCTCCTAGACTTCATCTCGCTTTATTCTTATCTGTCACCGTTCCATCTCTCACCGATCCATCTCATCTTACTCTTTTTCTTTTCTCATCTAGGCCATCCTTGTGTTGTGTCTTTCTCACTGATTATCTCTTTATACTATCTTTTATTAACGACATATCAGGTAATCTTTTAACCTTTTATCTCTAATTCTGATCCTCTCTTTATACTTTCTTACCTCTCATTCTTGTATTACTCGTTTCATTATTTCTATCTATTCTCATATTAAATTTATTATTACATTTTTAACGACTTCTCGTACTACGTACTTCCGGCACACGTGGCGTGATATCCGGTACACGTGGCGTCTATCCATTACTATTTCTTAACTCATATTATAATTTTGTTATCTCTATTTCTTTTGTTCACAAATTTTAATAAATCTCGTTACATACAAACTCTACCAGAAATTAACATAATACAGTCCACTTGCCTATCTTGTCCGTCTCTTATCCTTTTTCTTAGTACTCTCCGATCTTCTCTTCGCGCATCTCTCTCTAAACTAGTAACTTGCTCAAACATTTTTTGGTCCTTCGAGCCGGATTATAGAGTAATTTTGTGTAAGTGTAACAGAATTAAAAATTTGTGAAAGTGTCGTGCACATTCCTGTCGCATTGCTGAGCACCCTGGACGTTGTGCTGCGACAGAAAAATCAGTTCAAGGGATCGTAAGCGCAATTTGAACTGCGGTGTGTATCTCATCTCATAGTTCAGACATATCATTATATAGTGGGCTTCTCAAAGCCGAGGGTGATAGTGCTGCGTCGAGTGCTCGTTTAGTTCTGGCGTTTCTAGTTCACTAGGGAAAATCTAGGTGGCGCGGGAAACTAGCACTCGGGAATTATCGTCATCTCCCCACTCACGGATAGTGTAGCGTGAGCCTTATCATCTCGGGAAGTAGTGGGGGCGATCCTACTACTGCGTTATAGTCTCACTTGGCGATCGTAATCCTACCTCAACATGGCTGCGAGACTAGCGCTGCAGGAGGCGCGAGCTGATACCATCTCAAGTCTGACGGCCAATATTAAAGACATCCACTCAATGAATCTCTCTACCGCGGTCGACACAAGGGAACTGCGAGACTAAGTCTGTGTATAGAAAGTGCCTCGTGTTTTATTAATTTCAATTGCTCTATGCAGTGTAAATTTATGAAAAGTGCCTCATAAAAAGCGAACAATAATAGTTAAAAGTGGTGGGTGTTGGTTCTTTTTTATGTGCCTGTAAAAAAAAAAAACCACTTATAATCAGCTAAATAAACATTAAAAAGACTTTGCCATTATGGCTGGCGTGCCGCCTAAAGAGGCGAATCAGCAAAGCCTCAAACGCAAAGCATCCGCTCAAATTATGCCGAAGGACATCAAGAACTCAAGAGTCACTCCATATGTGATTAGAAATTCGTTTGCTCTCGAAGATGCTTACAAAAGCTGGCAGAAAAAAATTAATAATGATAACGGATCAAATAAACACGCCGTTAAACCCAACCTCAACGAAAACCGTCGGCGCAACTCACTGCCCATGGTCAATAAAGATGGTTTCCAAACTGTGAAAAACGCTGCCAAAGTAAGTTCGGCTAACAGCGCAGAGATGACGCCACCACCTGTGTATAACAAATTCCAGCTGCGACTTCCTGAATAAAATGTGGGAAGGGACCCACGTGATGGGAGGTGAGCGAAAGTGATAAGTTATTATTGTGCAATAATTTTTTTTTTTTAAAAAAGCAATATTAATCAGAGTTAGATTTTTTATCTAATTAGTTCCCTGGTTATCCAGGTAAGATCGTTATCTCTTAACTCTGGGTAAAAGTATAACTTTATACCGTCGACTTATTCTAACCTCAACTTGGCGGTAAGCCACGTGGGAGAAAGTCAGGGAGGCGTAAGCCTCCCACGCACAGATCTCGTTAATTTAGACTATCTTATGAAAGAGTTTATTAAAGGGAGAAGATCTGGAGTAATTAATTGCAGCATTGCACAATACACAGGGGGGAAAATGTCGTCGGGACGGTCTCGCGATAGAGACGCCGGCGGGCAGTTCGAACCTGACAACAAAAGACACAAGTCTGACACCAATAATGATGCTTCTGTCTTTGACACTGATGGGAACAATCCCCCGAATGACGTGGAGATGTCCGAAAACCAACAACAAGGATCTTTTGAACAAAAAGGAGCCCAAGATAATAATCGAGACAAGGTTGATAACACGGTGGAGATAAATAACAAGATTGCGGATAGGTTCAGGTATGGTAGACAAGAAAGAGGTCCTTTCGCTGTATATGTGAGATCAAGTAGTGCTCAAGACAAAACTAAACCTATCAAAGTCATCGAAATCGCTCGCAAGCTAGCAAACAGCAATGTACGTTTTGACAACATTGTCGGGAGCTCCAGATATACTTGGCGTCTGACGTTCAATGCCAGGGAGGCGGCCAACGCCTGCCTTTCCAATATCAACTTGGAGAAAAATGGTTTAGAAGCTTTTGTACCAACTCACTTACGCTTCAAGAAAGGTGTTGTTCGAGACATTCCAATCGACGTGAGCTTGGAGGAGATTCGGAGATGTATTCAGGAGGAGAACCCAAATGTAACTATCTCCGATATCTATCGGTTGAGAAAGAAAATTGACAGGCCGATGCCAGACAATCGCAAGTGGATGGACTCGCCCACAATTTGTATCACTTTCAAATCATCCGTTTTGCCTCGACACATACGAATCTGGGGTGTCCCCTTACTTGTTAACGTCTACATCGCCCCGATTAGAATCTGTTTCAAATGCGGCAGGTATGGTCACATTAAAGATAAGTGTCAGAATTCAGAAGTGTGTTTGTCATGCAGCCAAAAAGAATGCCCGGGCCGCGAACAGTGTCTAAATGCCAAGAAATGTGTGAACTGCGGTGGAAATCATCACACACTAGATAATAAATGTCCAAACAGGAATGTCGAACTGGAAATTAAAAGGATAATGGCTAGAGATAATTTGTCGTTCAGTGAAGCAAGGAAACTGGTGACTAACTCAAATAAAGAGGATCATATCCAACAAATAAGATCCCGATTCAGAGGTAATCAGGACGACTTCCCTCAATTGCCGATGAAGGACCCGTTGCACAAGAAGATGACGATGAACACCCCTACCTGGGGTCGACCGAGCTCCAAACCACCTCCTGACCTTCCTGGTGGAGAGGCTAACATAGCACAGGCTAATGGACCGGCGAGGATTTGTGAGGCGCTGGAAGAGCTGTTAAGGGCTTTCATGATGTCATAGGATGTGGAGCTGCTGATTAAACATCTGAGGAAAGCGGTGGAACTTCATCTTAAAAATCATGGACCTGCAATACAAGGGCAGTAAGCAAGGTTTTTTGTTAAATATTATTCAATGGAACGCACGTAGCATTAAGCCCAAACTTAACGAACTTGTACATAATTCCAAAGATATTGATATTTTTTTAATCTCAGAGACCTGGCTCAAGAAAAAAGACACTCTGTATGTCAAAGGATTCGACGTTGTAAGGAGCGACAGGTCACGGGGTAACGGGGAGGTGTGGCGATCTTGGTAAAAAACTCATTGAGATATGATGTGGTTCGGGATCTGTATGGCTGCGGGGGTAAGATTGAGATTTGTGCTATTAGACTTCTTTTGAATGGTAAGCCCTCCACGGTTGCTTCTTGTTATAGACCCCCAAGCACAACATCGTTTGTTGATGCAGGTGACTGGGCACAATTTCTTGATCAGTTTTCGGACAGCTATTTAATTGGTGGTGACTTTAATGCTCACCATTCTTTGTGGGGAGATTGGACGGAATGTTCTGAGGGGAAGTCTCTCGTAGAGGCTATGGAATTCAGGGATGTTGTGTGTCTTAACGATGGAAGTCCTACCTATCTAAGCTCTTCCTCGGGTAGGGAATCCAACGTAGACGTGACATTCGTTGATAGTTCTTCGGCATGGCTCTTTGATTGGAAAAAAGGGGTGGACTATTGGGGTAGTGATCATATCCCCATTTTTATCAAGTGTAGTGGCCGTCTTCAGGCCGGGTTCGAAAGGAGAAAGTCGAATAGGTTGTATAATTCTTCCATAGATTGGTCAGTTTATAGAGACAGAATATATGAAAAGGTCCCAGATTTGATGGATTTGCTAGCATCGGACTATGACATCCAGACTAAATACTCCTCATTTACGTCGTCCTTGGAGTGCTGTGTTCAAGACGCTTGCCCTTTAAAAGCTAGAAGACACAGGGTTAGACCCCAGTACTTCAAACCTAAAACTAGTCCTCCTCCGTCTACCTGGTGGAATGAAGAATGTGATAGACTGGTGAGGCTACGTAAGGCTGCATTGTTAAAGTTTAAATTTAACAGATCGAGTACTAACTTCATCGCTTACAAAAAGGCTCAGGCTGAGGCCTTGGTTGGTTTAAGACGTATTAAGAAGGAGAGTTTTAAACAGTTTTGTGAGAGCTTATCTAGGAATACTAATCCTAAATATCTCCGGAACACCATCAAAGGCTTCCAAAACAGATGGAATTACAAGGAAAACGCTAATGAATATGACCGAGATAAAATTAAAGCTGTCAAGGATATGATTGATGAGCTCTGCCCTTCATGGGTCCCAAATAGCAGACCTTGTCTTGTCTCTGATATCGCGGATCCCTTCCTAGACTCCATTTTTACAAAAGAAGAACTTGGTTTTGCTTTGTCGGATGTGAGGCTCTCATCAAGTCCAGGGCTTGACGGAATTGACTATAGGATGATCGTTCAATTTCCTGATGAGGCTAAGCTGTTGCTTCTTGAGTTGCTTAATCAGATATTCACGTCCCAAGAATTCCCACATCAATGGAGTAGATACGCTGTCTTCTTTATTCCTAAGAACGAGAAGAATAAGTTTCGTCCTATTTCCCTCGCTCCGTGCTTGGCTAAAGTCATGGAAAAATTATTGAACAATCGTATTAGTTGGTGGCTTGAACACCATAACATTCTACCTGGCTCTCAGAACGGTTTTCGCAAGGGCAGGTCTTGCGCTGATAATTTGACATTGTTATGTGCTGATGTTCTGAAGTCTTTCAAATCAGGGGAGGCTACGGCAGCTTTGTTTTTAGATATTAAAGCTGCTTACGACAATGTTTTACCAGACGTTTTGTTGTTGAAACTTAAAAGATTGGGTTTTCCAGCGAACACTCTGGCCTTCATTTATAACCTAGTCTCCGAAAGAAGCCTACGGTTTCAATTCGGGGAAATTGACGAAACTTATACAGCCTTCAGAGGCTTACCTCAGGGTAGTGTTTTAAGCCCTATATTATATGCAATTTACGTGCTAGAATTAGAGCAAGTTGTGAGCAGAGTTTATGGCTGTAATATTTTACAATATGCTGACGATGCATGTCTTTACTCGAGTCATCAGAATACCGACGCGGCTATTGAGCGAGTGAAAGAAGCAATGGTGGATGTGTGTATCTACCTTGACAGCCTGGGACTTGATCTTTCTGTTAAGAAAACCCAATTCTGTATTTTTGACAAAGGAAATGGTAGAAAGTTTAATTCACCGAGGTGGAATATTACCGTTAGGGGGTGCTCGATTTTTAACTCTGAAATGGTCCGGTTTCTCGGTGTCGATCTCCATACTCGCATGTGCTGGAAGACTCACATTGAGAAAATTGACAAGAAATGTCGTAATGCACTCAAAACAATCAACTGTCTGAGACGGACTTGGTGGGGCGCTGACCCTCTATTGTTATTAAGAATATATAGAGCTTTAATTAGATCTAGGTTGGAGTATGGTGGCCTTATTCTTTTTAATCTTACTAAGGCAGAGAAAAATAAACTTGACAGAATCCAATTTAGAAGTCTAAGAGCAGCCTTAGGCTACGCCTCGTCCACACCGTGCAATGTAATTCTAGCAGAGGCGAAAGAGCCTCCGCTCGATATCAGATTTAGATATTTGGCCTCAAATTTCTTGGCCAGAGCAGCATCCAGAGTCGATCACAAAGTACTACGCGTTTTACAAGAGGTGGCAGACCTGGAAGATACTCCTACTTTAATTAACAGAGATGGCCGGGTCAACCTCGTCGCTAGCTTCCGCGAAATTGACAAATTCAGGCATTTGATTATGTCTTCCAACGGTCCTCTATGCTATAGGTATGGATTCGAATCAATTTTGCACCACCCACAGGTTTCATTCGACGAAGGAGAGGAAATTAGTGGATCTAAAAGGTGTCAGGAGCTTTTTAGAGACATCTTTGACGTGTTTCTGACATGTTGGACTTGTATATTCACTGACGGTTCTAAAGATGATAGGGCTCCATTTGGGGGATTCTCTGTCGTCTTGCCTTTGGAAGAAGTGGAACTAGAATTTAGAGCTCCCAGACAGGCTTCAATTTTCTCCTTAGAGGCAATGGCTATTTACCACGCCCTCAAGGTTATCGAGGAATCTCCGTCCAAATATTTCGTAATCTTTTCAGACTCCAAGAGTGTACTTCAAGCTCTGGTGTCTGATAAAATGGTGGGTAAAAAATCCTATCTGGTCTTTTTGATCAGAGACCTTCTAAGAAAGTTAGAGTTAGAAGACAAAGGGTTAAGTTTTTTTGGATCCCTGCACATTGTGGTATCATAGGTAACGAGGCTGCTGATAGAGTTGCTAAGAGGGCTATTTTCACCGGTAGAGATACCTCCCTTCTTCTCCCTGCAAGCGATTTTAAAAAACTATGGAAGGACAGGATGTGGTCTGAATTCCACGAATGGTTCATTTTTTCGAACATTGATAAAGGTAACTACTATAGAAATAACTTCTACGTCAACACGTCCAAACCATGGTTTAGTAAATTTAGCTTAAATAGACGTTCAGTTACTTCCATCAACAGGCTTCGGAGTGGTCATCACTCGTTGAATGCTTGCTTATTTAAATATGGTATTGTAAAGCAAAAAATATTCCCTCAGTTGAATTTAAAAAAGTTTCTGAGTTAAAATTTAAGCGAGATGGTGAAGAAAGGCGACATTTAATTGTCCAAATCACCCAAACTAGTAGCTTAAAAGAACTACTTAAAATTAAACATGTGTGCAATCTTAAGGCTAGATGGGAGCGCCTCCGAAGAAGCAGAATACTCCAATGCAGAAAATGCCAAAGACTTGGTCATACAGCCGCTAACTGTCAAATGGAATACAGGTGCGTTAAGTGTGGATCTAGCTCGCACGCTCCTGCTCAATGTCCACTGACGGGCCAAACAACTAGAGAAAATTTCAAATGTGCAAACTGTGGAAAAGCTGGCCACCCAGCTAACTATGCTGGCTGCACATTCTTGAAATTCGAAAAAACTCTAAAGAAAGAAACAAGTGCTCAGAAATCTATCTCACTAAAGAAGAGAATTGACACAATGTACGGAGAGGTTAACCCACAAATCTCCTACGCTAACTCTATGTCGAGGCAGAGAGAACATTTTCCTCCATTAACAAATAGAACACAGGATAAACAAAATTGGTTCCAGGAAAATCCATCGCCGCCACAGCCACCCTTTGGCCAGACTTCACAAGCCTACAGGCTTCAACCGCAATATCAACAGCAGCAACAGGAACAGGCTCAGAAGACCAGCAATGAAGAATTCCAACATAATTGGATGCTAAAAATCACATCAGAACTTAGTAGTCTCGCCAGTGCTATTAAAGAAATGAATGCCACACTCAACCGCAGTGTAACGGAAAAAAAACGGAGGATTGACTTCTTCTATGGATTCGTTAACGCCAGAGAATGAGTAAATCCTCTTCCAACGATTCCGAAACTACAAAAATTAGTGGACCTCCTGGTCATTCAACTGTCATAAGACTCATGGCAATAAATGCAAACTGCCTTCAGCACAACGTTAGACGATTCGAGCTGTTCAGCAGAATCGAACAATACAATCCTGATATAGTTTTAATTTCAGAAACCAAGCTCACAAAAAATCATTACATACAGTCTCATGACTACACGGTCATCAGGAATGACCGTCCTAATTCTAAACAAGGAGGAGGTATATATATATATATACGGCGATAATGATTAAAAACAATATTAAACATCAAATTATCAAATATCCTTCATCTGAAAAAAATGAACTACTGGAATTCACCATAGTCCAACTGCTCCCGAGTCAACATTTAGAAAAGAAAACATTTATCATCAGTGCCTACGCCACAAACTCTAATAGAAAGATATTCATCCAAGAGCTAAATGATGTCCTCCAACGACTAAATTTACACAATCAAAATCACTTCTTCATCCTAGCGGGAGATCTTAATGCTCGTAGGAGGGAATGGGGTGATTCTAAAGACAATCAAAGAGGTAAATATTTAAGAACTTGGGAAGCAGAATCTGCAGAAAAATTTGGAGCATCAATCTACACCACTGATGAACCCTCATTTACAGCGGGGACTTTTTTAGACGTATGTATTACCAACATCGCACTCTCAAGTCTCACTGCAAACAACAAAATCACAACTGCTGACTATGACAGTGACCACCGAGCACTCCTGTTCTCTGCAATCCTCCCCAGTGAGTTACAAAAACAGACTGTATTGCAATGCCCGAGACGAAACCTCCGGGCTATTAAATGGAAGAAATTTGGAAAAGTTCTAGATAATGAATACAAACAAGATCTCCCCGATAATAGAAACCTTTCAATTCAAGAAATTGACGAAGGTATACAAAAAATAACGTCAGCCATAACTACCACTATATCAAAAACTGCTCCTGTAATTAAAAGAGATGAGGGAATCCTGAAATACCTCAACTCCAGAATAAAAAAACTGCAAAAAAATAAAACAGAGTCTATCAAACTACTGCACATGCTATCAAAGTATCTAAACCCACACAAGCAAGTAGCAATAACAAAACTAAAGAACACCATTAATCTCATTAAAGCTGAGCTCAGAAGAGAGTTCAACAAAGCAGTTGAAGAATACGGAGAGGCCAGATCAAGCAAATCAATCACAAAGACCCGGCAGCATTCTTCCCAAAAATAAATAAACTGCTGAGGAAGAAAAATCCAATCTCAATAGCTGACCAAAAAATCAACAACGATGACCCTGCATGTCTCAATGGATCGATTGACTTCTCGAAAGCTACACCTGTGGACAACGAACTAATAATCACGGATCCAACTGATAAACTGAATATCATTGGAGACTTTTATCAATCGATAAATGCTCCAAGGTATTTGAATACTGGTACCAGGCTAAAAGAAATGGTGGACAGCAAAGCGTCAGCAGCCAAAGATCTACTTAAAACAAGAAGAGATATAAGTATTACAATTACTAACTTCTCAAGTGAAAATAGTGCCACCAACCCAACACATTCGGGCTTTATAATTCCAAATGTACTTAACAACACTAAAAAAGACGCTCTAGAAGAATATAAGAAGGAACAGCCATTTATAAACATCACACAGCTAACAAAAATCCTAAGGAAGCTCCCAAATAAAACGTCCAGCGGACCAGATGAGATACCGTCAATAGTCCTAAAACACCTACCTCTAAGATTAATTACTGATCTAGTAATTATTTTCAACAATGCTATCAACCATGCATACTTCCCAGACGTATGGAAAGCAGCCAAAGTTCTTCCAATATTGAAAAAAGGTAAAGATCCCAGTAAAGCTACGAGTTACAGGCCAATCAGCCTTACCTCTAACATTGGTAAAGTGTACGAAATGACTATCAACAATCACATGGTCCGAGTCTGCACTGAGGAGAAAATAATGCATGATCTTCAATTTGGCTTTAGAGCCAAACATAGCACTACGCATGCAATTCACAAAATTGTGGACACAATTTTGAATCACCTCCATAGTAATCAACGCGTTGCAGTTGCGCTGATTGACCTTGAGAAAGCCTTCGACTCAGTTTGGATCAATGACTTAACATTAAAATTAATTAAACTTGGTTTTCCTGATTGGCTCACGCTACTCATACTGGATATGATCCTGGGAAGGACTTTCAGTGTATGGGACGGCGTAAACACATCAAAAAAGAGCTACAAAGTTTTGGAAGGGCTTCAACAGGGAACTGTTAATTCCCCACTACTTTTCAACATCTACACAATGGCTCTGCTTCAATCATTTGGCCTGAACGAGTCTGAAAATCTGTTTGCAGTCGCATATGCTGATGATATAATCGCAGGAACAGTTGGTAAAAACCCAGCAAAACTTCAAGAAGACCTCGAAACACTGGTCAATAAAATTAACAATTATTATAAAACATGGAACCTACGTTTGAATCCAGAAAAATGTGAAACGGCCGTTTTTAGAAGAGAGTCCAATCATCTCAGCAAAAAAGCACTTTTACAAATCGACGAATTTAAAATAGTCACTCCATCACCAAACACAGGCGAACCAATAGAAATACCACACAAAAAAATAGTCAAGTATCTCGGAGTCCATATAGATCAGCTACTGAGAATCAGGAATCATCCAGACATCCAACTCACCAAAGCCAAGGCCGCCTTCAAGGCCAACAACAGAATTTTTTATAACAAAAATCTAAGTAGAAGAGCAAAAATTATTTGCTACTTACTACTCGTCAGGCCAATATTAATATATGCAACGCCAATCTGGTGGAATACCAACGAAGCTGTTATGGAAAACTACAGGGTCTTCGAGAGGAAATGTCTCAGGGCATGCATAGGTACCTACAGATCAGCAGCTTCTAGGTACAAAAAATTCGTCAGCAATGCCGAGTTATATAACATTGCTGACATTCCAAGAATCGACTCACATATCATCAGACTAATTAGAGATTACTTCAGTAAATTACCTCTAATCGATAACCCTGCAGTCAGGGAGCTGGCCAAGTTTACATCTGACGACCTGGCCAAGAGAAACGACACTGGTGCGCTCCCGCCCCAGGCATTTTTACCGCTCGACGACGCAGGACTCATCCAAGACGAACATAATGTGCCAACCATTTACCATTGGAAAAGACACAAAGCACATAAAAGGATTGAATATGCTGCAGATGACCCAATACTCAAATGGTTTAACTTTACCTATTCAAAAGCTCTCCCGACGAGAGATAAAATGGACGATCACAGGCTGAACGAAAAATATTGGTGGCTCACCAATGAATCAAAGCATCGTAAAGAGCTAAGAAGAAGGCTGCACCCAGAATAGTGCAGTGTAATTTTTAGATTAAGAACTGTAAATATTTGTACATAATTTAGTTTTAGTTTGTATATTATTTATTTAGTTTGTAAGTACAAAAACATGAAACGAGTTATATAAGTGGTTTTGGATGATGACTTTCACTTGAGTCTTATTATAAAAGAAATTAGATTATTTATAAGCAACAATATTTACTTTCAAGTGACTAGAGAACAAATAAACACTAATTATTTATTTAGGAAAAACGGATAGACCCCAGCTGCTCCAATCAAGGAGACTTGCGGTCTAAACTACTGATATAAGTTATATCTAAGATTCTTAAGGCTTTTTTTTAAGTTAAGTTATGCAGCCTAAAATGTATTAACAAGAAAATGTATTTCATCTAAGCAAATAAACTTCTTTAAAAAAAAAAAAAAAAAAGGAGCACACCGAACAGCCTTACTGATGAGTCCTAGCCGTGCTCCCGGGACGAAACATCGTCATCTTTTTAGAGCGTACGACTCGGACGCTCTCTTTAATATGTGACGGAAGCCACTGCACTCGCCACATAATTGGAATCTGGTGCGAAGTCCAAGTAATACAGTAGAATATATTTTTGTCCAAGGTTTTGATGAACACATTAATGCAGATTTAAGAGTGCGGTGCCATCGTTCGATCATACTATTCGATTGTGGGTGGTATGGTGTTGTACGTTGTCTATTCTAATCTGGTAAAGGCCTGAAACAAGGATGACTCGAATTATGAACGTTGATCATTTGTTTTTGTTTTTAACGTGCCATAATGTGCGATCCAGTGATCGAAGAGAGAGGTAATGATGGTTGTTGCTGTAATATCTTTTAATGGAACAACAACGGGCCATCTGGAGAAACGGTCGATGATGGTCAAACAGTATTTATAGCCCTTGTATTCAGGTACTACAATGATGTCCCAATGTATGTGTTTGAAACGATCATCCGGTATGTCATGTGTTGAGGTGGAATGCGTGTATGTCATTGCACTTTGGATAGTTGGCAAGGTATGCATTCTTTGGACCAAGTATTGGTATCTTTGTTGATGCTTGGCAATAGAAATTTTAGCCGTAGTTGTTGTGAAGTTACTCTTCTACTTACAAGGGGACCTTACACTAGGACCCCCACAGATCTTAACGAGCTTTGGTATATTAGTAGTATACTTTTAGGGTGTTATCGTGGTAAAGGGTTTTTTCAAAATGCCTAGCCATTTTTGAGAAAAAAGGTTTTAAAGTTTTGATTTTTGTTGTATATATGTTTATATTATCTTAATTTCGATCGTGTATCAAGTGGCGTGATAGCGTCAGTAGTATCGTTCTCGCTTCTCGCGCCGTTAGTCAGTGTTCGATCATTCGTGGGGCTAGTGTTTTTTAATAATTTTTTTCTATCTGTTTTCTAATGTTTTTTTCATATTTATTAATTTTTAAATATATTCAGGAAAAAGAAAATTATTTATTAAAAAAAAATTAGAAATAATGAACATCTTTGACAACAATTGAACATCTTGCTCAAATAATAAAGGAAAATTGATTATTTGAATCATAGTTAACATTTTATTTTTTAACAGGTATATAAAAATAGATAAATCTTCAATATACTAACAAATAACAATCGTATATATTCTAATCATTAACAATTTCATGTATAATTTTTTTATATCTGTAGGAGACGGTAAGCGTCGCCGTCTTATCTTTTGGGTCTGCCAACACAAAGACGCTATATATCTAATATCGGTTAGATTTTAAGTAACCTGATACAACGGACGAAATAAAGGACGGTGTGAATGCGACGAATGAATGCACGGGCGACAAAGAGTAGTGAGTGTTGAGCGTTGTAAGAGAGAGGATCTGCGTTTTGTAATAACGATTAGAAATTGTAATAAAACTGTTTTTCCCATTAAAAATCCTACAAAATTGGGGGCCCCTCCGGGATTGAAGAGCTACAGCGTGCGAAGAGTAGGATTGCGGAAAAACAACAGCGAATACTGCGATAGCGAAATTGTGTGAAGTTTTGCGATAGTGAATTGATGTGAACTTTTGCGATAGTGAATTTGTGTGAACCTTTGTGATAGTGAAGAATTAGCGTTGAACAGCGTGACAGAGAGTCGTGTGTGCGAAACAGTATAGAAGAAGAAAAAATCATGAGCGACGTACGTAAAGCGCCTTCGGAATTTTTGGTATCGGAATTGAAGGAGAAGTTGGCAACTTTGGGACTTGCCACGACAGGTGTTAAAAGCGAGTTGATAGCTCGCCTTATGGAAGCTGATCCATCGGGAAATTGGGTAATAGGAGACAGTATTGCGAGGAGGGATGTCGAAGAAACGCGGAACACAACCGTAGCCGCGGTGAGTGAGAGTATAGATGAGCTTGCGCTTTTAAGACGAGAGATGGAAATCTTTCGAAAAGAGAAAGAGATAGCGGAACGAGAAGTAGAACTAGCGCGGAAGGAAATAGAGATCCTGCGAAGGACACAAAGTCCTGCTATTGGTCAGTCGTACGGGTTGGAAGAGGCGAACCGGCCACCTGCGCAAACGGAGATAAATAAATTATCTTTAAAAGCTGTTACTGAATTGATTGGATACTTTGAAGGGGAGGCAGATGAGTTTACAATATGGGAAGACCACGTAAACTACCTGCGTGACATGTATCATTTGACCGAAGACCAGGCGAAAGTGATGATCGTACAGCGTTTAAAGGGGCGAGCGTTAGAGTGGTTTAGATCGCGGAGAGAATACCTGCATCTCACAGTGGATGAACTTTTAGTTGAGTTGCGAAAAATTTTCCATCAGCGAATCAGCAAGATGACCTTGCGAACGAGGTTCCAGGAACGTGTTTGGAAGCGTGACGAGTCTTTTAACGATTACTTCCATGAGAAGATCATATTAGCGAACCGGATAGAGATCGACGAGGAAGAAATGATCGAATTCGTCATCGCTGGGATACCAGATCAATCGCTACGAGATCAAGCAAGGGTGCATGGTCATAAAAGGAAGGAATCCCTTCTGAGCGCGTTCGAGCATATATCGCTACAAGGACGCCCGCAACAGGCGAAGATGGATAACTCGACGACACGTCGAAGCAACATAGACGCTAGCGTTAGAAGAAAGATAAATAACGTATCAGATAACCGTTTGAGGTGCAAAAATTGCGGTGCGATGAGTCATTTTAGCGAGGAATGCCCATATAAGAGTAGAGGTACGAAGTGCTTCGAATGTAGAGAATTTGGTCATATCGCGGTTAATTGCCCTAGAAACCGTATTACTAACAAAGATTCATGTAATATCTCGCGATCGGTGCGTGGTAAGTATTACAAAGAAGTAGTAATAAATGGTCAGAAAATCGACGCGCTAATCGATACCGGAAGCGATATATCTCTAATGCGAGCCGCACAATACATACAAATAGGATCGCCTAGATTAAAACCGAATGAGATCAGATTTCGTGGAATAGGCTCGGAGGACAATAAAACGTTAGGGGAATTCTTTGCGGGTGTTGAGATTGATGGTAATCAATATACCATTGAAATTTCCGTGATACCCGATACATTGATGCAGCATGCTGTTTTGATAGGAACTGATTTCTTGGATACGGTGGATATTAATATTAGAGAGGGAAAAATTGCAATTAGCAAACCGTCGGGAGGCGGGGAGAACAGCGAGGAAGTAGTCGAAATCTTAAAGATAGACTGTGTATATGATACGAATGAGATAGAGCATAGACCAGGTAAAAGTATGTTGCATGTCGATGCGTTTAGTAGGAATCCATTGCCGACCAGCATGGTAATAGATAAAAGCGATGAGAGTGTGAATGTGAGGATTGGTAGGGCGCAGCGTAGCGATAACGAACTTAGGAAGTTCTTCGAATTGGCGCAGCGAGATGAGCTTAATGATTATAAGATTAGGTATGGCCTATTGTTTAAACAAGACGAAGGGGAAATGCGATTAATTGTACCGAAATCAATGATCACCGAAATAATTAGGCGTGTTCACGAAAATGGGCATTTCTCAGCGGCAAAAACGGAAACGTTAGTGAAACGGAATTATTGGTTCCAGAATATGCGCTCAAAAATTGAAAAGGTTGTACGTACTTGTGTAAGTTGTATTTTAGCGGAACGAAAACAGGGTAAACAGGAAGGATTCCTTAATCCTATTGAAAAGGGAAGCATACCGCTGGACGTATATCACATAGATCATCTGGGACCGCTAAATTCGAAGAAGAAAAATTATAGACATATCTTAGTGGTAGTAGATGCTTTTTCTAAGTTTGTGTGGTTGTACGCGGTTCGGTCAACAAATACAGCCGAAACTCTAGATAGGCTTCGAAAGCAGGCGGCGATATTCGGAAACCCGAGAAGGATCATATCGGACCGCGGCACCGTCTTTACTGCGCGTGAGTTTGAGGAGTATTGTAAAGAAGAAGGTATTGAGCACGTAAACATTAAAACCGGTGTGCCTAAAGGAAATGGGCAAGTTGAAAGGATAAACAGAACCCTTATTCATGTTCTTACCAAGTTAGCGGCGCCAAAACCCCAAGACTGGTACAAATATTTGGGATTTCACGTCTCGAGCGATGTTTATGCCCAAGCAGGCAATAAATATCAAGAAAGTCCTTACCCCTATAACAAAAGTGGAGGTAAGGAAAAGGCTCGCCCGAATAAAGCTGGAATCAGCAGCTGGCCCGGATAATTTCAGAAAGGGTCAGCTCCTCCACGGGGATACAATCAAAATTCTCCGGAAGTTCTACAACATTGTGCTTATAAATGGTAGACTTCCCACCCCGTGGAGGGAGAATAGGACCACTTTAATTAGGAATGATGGGAGGGACCCACAAGATGCTAAGAACTATCGTCCCATCACAATAAGCTCTATTCTGAGTCAATTATACTGGGGAATAATCGACCAGAAAATAAGGGCTAAAGTTGTAAAAACACCCCGGCAGAAAGGGTTCACTGCCGAGAATGGGTATTATAATAACGTGCACATCCTAAACGAAGTCTTGCGACACGCTAAATAAAACGATGGCCTGGTCGTAGTGCAGCTGGACGTGTCTAAAGCCTTCGACACAGTAGCACATGAAATTATTGGGGCCGCACTACGAAGAAAGGGTCTTCCTAGATACCTAATAAGCCACATAGAGGACTCTTACAAGGATGTGCACAAAATTATTAGTTGTGGAAAAGAAAAGGTCGACATGAATAAAAGATCATACAATTTCCAACCCCAGTTATCTAAAGAAAACTATGTTAGGTCTTGTTATCATTGTCCTGTTTCCTTATACTTGTGGATTAGTTGCTTATGACTGTTCCAAGGGGGATACAAAAAATCATTTCTTAATAGGAGATGTGTCAACATGCTCAAACTATACTTCTAACACAACTGTCACTGAGCCATGGTCCGGTACTATTCTTCAGGTCCCAAAAGATACTATTAGTCTTCATAAAAGTTGTAGGTTATTGATGAAATCCACCACAATGTACTGCACATATTATCAAAATCCTACTCAGTTGGAAAAGCCAACTGATGACATAGAATTGAACCCCTACAAGATAACAGAAGAAGCTTGCTTACAGGCTTGGAACACACAAGAATTTTACCACATGAACTTAAAGATCAAGGTCACCCCAGGGGAAGTAATTCCTATTTTTGTTGGGGTCGATATTGATAGTAATGGGTTTTGCAAGACTTCGAAGGGCACTAGCAAGGTGTATAAGGGTCGACTTGAGTTAATATGGGTCAAAGTACTGGAGCAAACAAATATCCTAAAGAACACTCGTTCTAGACAAATGGATGGAGAAACTCTGCATTGATCTGCAACAGGCTTGACATCCTCTACTCAGGGAGTGCTGGTAGTAATCAGTAATGCACCCCCGACCTCTAAATGTACTTGGGAGTCTTTATATCAGGGGGATGGATCTTTTAAAACTTACTAGAATAGGAAAAGATATTTGATAATAGAAGCACTTACAAGTGGATTTGAACTATATAGGAGTGTTACCATATGTGGATTAAATGTGTTAACCACCAAAGATCCATCAATCTACATCTCTAATACTACTTCTATCAAGGTTCGCAAGGCTAATATCAATTTTAGTGGTTGATTCAATAGCTTTATCAATTCTGGTTACTTGGGGATCCAATTAAAAGTAAATGAGCTATTGAGATCAACTGGGGAGGAGTTATTAGAGAATCAGTGTGTGATTGAATATATGGTGAGACAGAATATCATGCAACTGGCATGGAAACATCCCAGTGTAGCTGCTAAGAACTTGATAGGAGAATTAGGATGGTCACTAATTGTTGCAGGAGACGGTTTAGTTTTAAAGAAATGATTAGAAGTCCCTGTAATAGTAGATACTCAAGTGAAGTGTTTCACTGATACACCTGTGAAGACTAATGATGCAAATTTGTCCATGTTTATGGACCCTTTAACTAGGATTTTATATAAAACAAGTCATGCTATTACATGTGGGGATGACTCTAACCCTATATTCAAAATCAAAGAAACATATTATCAATTAAATCCTAGTTTAAATAGAGTCAGAAACCTTAAACCTCTTCCCAGTAGGCTGAGAAAGGATGACTTAATAGAGGGTCAAGTCGGAGAAGGTATCTATCCCTCTGAATTGTTCTTTGTCACGTCCTAGTGACGACTTGTTATACCAAAACGTACTATCCGGTGGTTGTGATTTGTCTTCCTGTCACATATAGGAAATTTTTTTTTAACACTAGAACTACCAGACCAGTCAAAATGACTGGTCGTGCAACTTCATTATTTAATTCCCACTTCACGTTACATTTTTTTCTCAAAATTATATGATGACTTTTCTAGATATAAGGAATTGTTTGTAAAAATAATTTTTATTTTTTTATAACTTAAACAGAATTCGAATAAATTTTGGCATTTGCTACTTTTACCAATACCAGTCATTTTGACTGGTACTTCTTAAATTCGATATAAATCTGAAAATATCTGTTTTTTGAAATCAACACCGTCGAATAGATATTTAGACGAATGTATTATTCATTGTTGTAATATTTTCTCTCATGTTACTGCTTATCTGGCGATAATACATAGTGATACAATCGTTGCCGTAGTGCATCGAAATAATAGAATCGATGTAGTTTTACGCGATCATTCTTTATTTCATAGTCGTGGGAATAGCATCTATTTTTTAGTTATATAGCAATTTTTTGTAATCCATAAAAAATGGCAAAACGTATAATAACCTCTGATTTGCTGCGAAAAATAAACAATATTTCAATGGAAGCTTCTGATATCGAGGATGAAGAAAGTGACCAAGAAGATATTGAAAGAGTTTATAGTGGTAATAATGATGAGTTTGATGAGTTTGAAGTGCCACGCTTGTTGGCACTATACGTGGCAACAAAAGAGAATTGCCAAAAATTTGTAAAATAAAGAAGGATACTATGACTCGTTTTTCATCACTACTCTATAAATCAAATAATATTACCCTTACAATTTACAAAAGTAAACCGAAAAAGAAAGTTTTTATATTGAGTTCTAAACATAAATGTATCAAAATTGGTATAAGTAATAAAAAGTTACCCGAGACGGTTGAATTTTATAATAAAACTAAATTTGGAGTGGACATTACAGACCAAATGGCAAAAAAATATAGCGTAAAATCCGGATCTAGAAGATGGCCGCTCCAAGTATTTTATAACATTTTAGATTTAGCTGGCATAAATTCCTGGATCTTATATAAGGAAACCACAGGTGAGAAAATATCTAGACAAGACTTCTTGTTTCAACTAGCAAATGAACTTGCCATTGAATATGTACAATCAAAAATCAAGCAACAAGAAACTACTGCTCCAAGTACATCAACGAGTTCACCTTCTTCACGTAAATGGTGTCAAATAGGTTTCTGCAATAATAATAAGACTACTGTCATTTGTAATTTATGTAAAAAATATGTTTGCAAACAATGCACTACAAAGATAAATTACTTTTGTAAGAAATGTGACGAATCATAATCAGGTAAATAACAATCATTTTAATATTTTATATTAAAAATAATTAATAATAATTTTTTTTTCTATTTCAGATTCTATTACATTTTTAATAATAAAATACTTCTTATATTTACTTTATTGTATGTTTATTTTCTTCTTTTAGTTTCTAAAAGTTCTATTTATACTTGTTAGTATCATTAAAAATGTTGATATTATAATTAAATTATTATATTTTTAAAAATTGTCATCATATAGATGTATTTCCATACCCTTATATTCATTCTATATGATAATATAAAACAAAACAATAAAAAAATTCTACTGTTTTTACGATTATAAATGACCAGTCATTTTGACTGGTATTGGTAGAAGTAGCATTGTTTTTATTCCGGTAGTTCTAGTGTTAATTTTCTCGCTTATATATTTTTAGTTGCATTTGCGTATTGTTACGATACGATTATTAGGGTAATTTACCTTTATATAACAAATAACTATAAATTCTATTTGTATTAACTTATATTACATTCACTATAAATTCTATTTGTATTAAACACCTTTATGAACGACAATCGATAATTATCATTTTGACAGCATACGGTAACAATAAAAAACATGTGTCAATTGTCGTTCATAGAGAAACCTGCTTTATCGACAGCTGAAGTCGGTAAACAGGTAGTATGATAAGTTGAAGTCGGTAATACCGACTTCGTGCTCTTACATTACCGACACTTATAATTTAACATTTGGTTAATATAACAATTATTATTAGCGTTTATATTTAATTAAATAGTTAGTGCAAATAACATTATTATATATTTTATTTAATCGAGAATAAACTTTAACAATTATTAAAAATTAATAAAACAAATAATTAATAACAGTTATATTAAGTAATAATGTTAGCCTGCATATAAATTCCCACAGTCGTAATAAATGCTCACGTGGAATAAAAAGAGATCTTTTAGCTTAAGTATAAGGCTCACGTGCAGTTCCGAGAATTTCTGCCTGATAGTAACTTGACACCTTAGTCGCTACGGAGAATTGGCGGTTGATAGCAACTGATATTTTTCTGAGGCAAATTCCGTTCCCAGCTGACGACAGCAGTTTAGCGCTTGATGGTAACTAATATTTATTCGCACGTGCAAAATTAAAAGATCAGCACATTCTTTTCCCACGGGATGGTAAAAGTCGGTAGTGGAGGAAGCATCTAGCGCGAGTGGGGGTACCTCCCACTCGGCCGTACGGGACTTGACGTGGGGAGCTTAGAGACTCCTCTCCGGCAGTCTACCGGCAACCTATATACTTAATACTTATACATTTTGTGCTCGAGAGTCTCTCTTCCAATATAACAACTTCTCATTTAAGACGAGTCTTTTTCAAGATAGTCTTTTTTATACGTTAACAATTTAATTAACTTGGAAGACAGACTTTCTCATAATACATAATAAATTATTAACAAAATATAGTTAATAATTTATCCAATTTACTATTATTGCTTGATTATACAATTTTTATGTAAGAGTTCGTACACGTCGCGCAGTTATAATTGATTATTACAATTTGCGTACAGTAAACGCACTTTAACACGCCACATTTATAATCCGTGTTACATTTGTAATATATCCGTGTGACAGTTACAACAAGTGATCAAAATTGTGTAAACCACTTGTGCAACTCTTGTTTGTTTTAACATTGAAGAATATACTTTAGTTTTACCTATTAATCAAGTGATATTCATTTAATAACAAAACCTTTTTACACCGAAATCCTGTGACTACCTAATCAACGCAATTGATTCTAAGGAGCTTGGGTCCGTGGATTATCGGCATTCAGCACAAATCGTATTTTCTAAAGGACATATTCATCTATATCAAGGGTAAGTACCTCTCATCCATCTTGACCTTACAAGTTATTGGCACATGTTGGCTTTTCTAAGATCATCTAGCCCAGATCCCTGGTAAAGTACCGGCTGATCGGACTGACCAAAAATAGGGCAACATAGTTCTAAACCGTGTAAATTTTCTAAATTTAAAAGAAATTGACCGGGATAAGAAACGTATTTTTGTTTTTTTTTTGTGGAGTTTCTCGTTTAACTGCGGGGACGTCACATCTTCAATATGGAAACCAATTCTGATCATCAAAGTCGGAAAGAAGAGATATCGAGACAACTGCTAAGAGTGGCCATTGATGATCCTCTATTAGAGATCCAGGGTGATTCTCTCATTTCAGCACTCTCACACCATATAATTTCTCACACCCAATTTATCTTATTTCTATAGTCAGCTTGGCAATCAGTTTAGGATCACTGGTATTAGCAGTTTTGTCATTGTTAGTTATTAAGAAATCTAAACTATGGAAAGTCTTCCAAAAACGTTCTGAAATATATAAGTATCAAACAGCCTTATTGGGGTTAGCTGCCCAGGAAGTTAATCTATAAAATTTAAATTCCTTAAAGAACAATATAATAAAAACTTATTAGGTTGTTTCTAAATTCCCAGTGAGTGAGAAATCAATAAGCTATGAGTACTAAAATTTATCACCAGTATAGTCGACATCTAGTGGGAGAAAATTGGGACTATACGATCAGAGCACTTCTTCATGGAATGATCCCCGACGACCATGATGTTACCATGATGTTAGATCAGCAACGAAATGCACCAGGCTTTTCGGACGGAGCATTCGTAGTTAGTGTCTCACTGGCCCCCAGCTCATTTGAATCACCCATACTTTAGCACAAAGGTCCATCTCAAGGAAAATAAGCTGGTGATAAGGTCAAGCGCATACTAGGACGGCTCCAAGATAGCTCAAGCAGACTACTCAGCCAGCCGCTGCGGCAGCAGGTAGCACTCGAACACGCTCACGACTACCTGAACTGACTGTGCCTACTTTCAGCGGAGATAACCGAAAATGGCCAGATTTCAAGGCCATGTTCGTCTCGGTCATCGGGAGTCGCTCAGATCTTAGCGACTTCGAGAAGTTCCAATATCTCAATGCCGCAATGCAAGGTGACGCATCAGAGCTAATCCTAAATCTCACGCCAGACCACTCATCGTACGCCGCAGCGTGGTCACTGCTCAATAACCGGTTCGAGAACAAGCGGCTTATAATTAAACTCCACTCGAAAGACTACTCAACCTAAAACCCATGCAGAAGCGGCAGGCCAGCTCACTCACCAAGTTGCTCAACATCAACAACGAGACGACTCAGGCTCTCAAGCATGCCAACACCGATAAGTGTCTCTTGGTGACGCTCGCCAGTGGGCTACTCGACCGAGACACGCACGAGAGATGGGAAAATCACTAACATCTTCAGATGAGTTCCCATCACTTAGTCAGCTCATTGAATTCCTCTTGGCTCGGGCTCGCACGTTAGAGACCATAGGAGAACGCGACATATACGACAGCTCAGCTCAACGCGTCGAAGACACCGGTTCCCAAGCGCGTCGTTGTCCATCAGGCATCTCAACAGTCCCGAGCCAATTCTCCAAGGCCAGTATAGTCGACATCTAGTGGGAGCATTAGTTCTAGATAAGATTGATTTTTACAGGAACCACCCAGAGAAGGTTAATATTAGATTTAACATTTGAATGATGCCTGGATTGCAGATATTTCCTCAGGATTCCATAATGAAGTCAACGTGTTCCATTCGTTTGAAAACTATGTTCAGGATCAGATCAAGGGAGGGCTCATGGATTACTATCAAAGATGGAACTTATGCTGGGATGTACTAATAGAGAGTTTACAGCTACAATTAAACTATTTAACCAGTGGATTGAGGAACAGGGATATATCTTCTGCTCTCAAATACTTAATTCTCTTAAATCCAATAGTCAACTTCAAGAGGCAGGTCAACATAAATTGTATATCATTAATTTACATAATGCACTAACATTAGAGGCAGAGAAGGGGTTGACTTATCAGAGAGTAGAACAATTACCAGGTGTCAAGTTTTGTGGGGATCATGTAGTATTAGAATCAATTCCAGGGGGCCCCATAATCATCACTTACCAAATGTTTGTTAGTATCACAGACAAGATAGAATCCAGGCTCTCATTGCTCTATAATGTTCTGTATAGTTCTACAACTCCCAGACAATCTCCTTATAATACAGGTCGACTCTTTGAGTCAGTTTATTACCTTTGTGAGCAATGCTATAAGGAGCTTGGTAACACATCCGCAAGATTCTTTAAGATGTTAGAGCCTTTGTGCATAGGGATTTCTTGAGAGTGTTCCCAGCAAAATGGAATGATCATAATTTCTTCACAGAAATATAGGTCAGCTGTCAAAAAGGATAGCAGTCCTATGCCCTTCTTAAAGAAATTCATTAGCTTAGGAGAAGAGTATTTAAGTCAAGACGATGTGGAGGGTGTTCCCTATTTGATTGAGCAGTTTGGGCAGGAGAAACTACACAATTGGCCAATCACATCAGGGGAGGAAGGAATGAAAAAGATGTATACATATGAAACTAGTATAGGAAACTAGCTGATGTAGCAGTCAGAGAAATTGAATCTGACTTCAAAAAGGAATACTTAGTAGCTTACTTTGAAAAAAACAAATTATTATCTAAGGCAATAGAATCGTTTAGAATGCCTAAAAGCATCAAGCAGATTTACAATAATAGGGGACCACCATCTCTCAGAGAGCGTTGGAGAAACTCATCAGCTGACTGGAGTCAACTAGAATTCCGACAAGAAAAGGTCGACATGAAGCTCCAGCGCGGGGTAAAGCAGGGAGACCCCCATTCCACACTATATTTAATTTAGCAATAGAACCATTGCTACAAGTACTGGAAGACATGCAGGGAATAAAATAAACCCAGAAGTGAATTTATCGTTGCTAACGTTCAAAGGCGACATGCCTCTCTTAGCAAACACAGTGGAACAAGCCAGCGAATTACTAGACACGATGTAGACAGACCTGAAAGGGCTAGGGATGTCTCTGCCGGTGGGAAAATGCACCAACTTCCTAATTAAGAATACAAAAGACTCCTGGTGTCTAGTAAACCCCGACTTGATAATCAAAAGTGGAGAAAACATTCCGTACGCGAATGCAGGATGCAAATTAAAGTATCTTTGTATGAGTATATTTCCTGCGGCCGGAATTGATCTTGAGGGCCTAAAAAGCAATCTCTGCAGTGCACTAGAAAGAGTAAAGAAACTCGCGCTTAAACCATACAAAAAGACGACTTCATCTCCACATACCACCTAGTCCCACACTACCTGCATCAGCTAATAACTGCAGTCCCGAACATCAGCCAAATAAGAGCACTAGATCAGGAGCTATGGGTAGTGATAAGAGACATCTACCACTTGCCACAGAGCACAACAAAGGGACTAATATAAAGTGGCAAGAAAGACGGGGGACTAGGATTCCCAAAGCTAGAGATAACGGTGATATCTGCTAGCTTAAAAGCTGAGCTGAAATTTATAAACAATTCAGACCCGGCGATGCAAGCTCTAGCACTTGGCACAGGTATGGTGAACCAACTAAAGAACCTGGCCAAGGCTGTTCGTATCAACTGGCTGTGGTTGATGCGAAAGAAATAGACAAATAAAAAATAAGGGAAATGAAGAAAGAGCTTGCGTCATAGGCCTCGCTCAGTACTCAAGGCAAGTCAGTTAAGTCTCTTTCTGACGATAAAATTGCCAACGCATAGTTATATAAGCCAACGCTCCTTAAACCATGCAGATTCATAACGGCCCTCAGATGCGTACGAATACTAAAACCAACAAAGTAGTGTTATGTAGAGCGAAGGCAACGACGGATACGACTTGCAGGAATTGCAAAAGCCAGCCGAAGACACTGACGCATATACGCGGCCAATGTCAGATAAACAAAGCCGAACGTATCCGTCGACATGACAAGATCTTTTATCTCGTCATGAACGAAACAATGAAAAGAGACCCAGAGGCAACAGTAACGAAGGAGATAACAATACAATCCCCTTCAGGCGGGAATTTCAAACCCGATCTGATAATTAAAAATCAGAAAGGGGTATTCGTAGTCGATGTAACGGTCCGCCACGAAGACAATGATTACCTTGCACAGTTACGAAATGAAAATTTAAGGAAATATAGCCCGTTGTTGCCTCTCCTGCAGCGAGAATATGAAGCGACCGCTGCAGAAGTCCTACCACTTGTGGTAGGAACACGGGGTGCTATGCCCAAGGAGACGATCATTGATCCAAGATCATAGGAATCCATGATCAAAAAACGCTTACAACTATATCATTAATAACGTTACGTAGTTCCATAGAAATTTACCACAGATTTATCGACTACGATGTTCCCCGTTCGACCAGGAACAGTTAAGCCTGGTCGACAAAATCTCTTGGCCAAGAGCCCGAATCAGGAAATAACAAAAATTAAAAATAAATAAAAGCACATACAACCATTGATTATAACACGACTCTACAAAAAAATTTTCGTTCTTTGTCCTAAAGTTTATACTATTATTTTCCAGTTAGTTATGCACAAAAACGAAAAGAAAATACCTTTTTTCGGTATAAAGTTTGCTTTTGTGATAGTTATAATAATAATACTCATTTTTCAATTTTTTCATAAATTTTAATTGATTTTAATATTTTTAAAAAGACCGCGCGGTGAGAGTGGGGTATTAACGTTTACACTGTGCCGCTAGATGGCACCCGAGTGATAAACAACCATCAGGTGTTATTTACAAGCCCAGAATAACTTAAAATGTCGTCACGAAAGTGCAAATACGATGCTGATGCATTTTGTTTTATATGTGGTCAATTTATTAAAGTTCGAGACGTGAAATATGAACTAAAGACATCTCACGTTCTCTGTGAAGCCTATGAAGCATATTTTGACTGTCCTGTACGGAATCAAGATAAGCCATGGGCTCCACATGTTGCTTGTAGTTATTGTAAAAGGTGTTTGGAAGGTAAGCAATTTTTATTTAATTAAGCGATGAATCCAAAATAATAGACATATTAATTTTTATTTTTATATTTTTAGGTTGGTATCGAGGTGAGAAATGGTCTATGAAATTTGCAATACCAAGGATTTGGCGAGAACCAAAAGACCATATTACTGACTGCTACTTTTGTATGGTGAATCCAAGTAAAAGACGTAGAGGTAAAAATGCAAAACCTATTGAATATCCTGACCTCGAATCTTCTTCTGCTCCAATTGCTCACGACCTGACACGACCAGTACCTGAGCCACCAAAAAAATTATCGCAGAAAAGTAGCTCATCTTTTAGTTCTTATAAAAGTAATTCCGATAAGGAGTTTTTGCCTACACCTGAACAACCAAAACACTATCTCATTACTTCAGAAGATTTTAACGATCTAATTAGAGATTTAAATTTGCCAAAAAATAAAGCAGAGCTTCTAGGCTCTCGGTTAAAACAGTGGAATTTGCTTGATGATGTTAAGATCACGGATCAGCGGACTAGGCATGAAATGTTTGCAACGTTTTTCACGAAGGAAGATGGACTTTGTTTTTGTAATGACATTAAAGGTATGTTTGAAGCAATTGGCATACCCTGTGTCCCTAGCGAATGGCGTTTATTCATTGACAGCTCTACAAAAAGTTTAAAAGCAGTTCTATTGCACAACGGAAATAAATTTCCGTCTCTTCCAATTGCTCACTCAGTACATCTTAAAGAAAATTATGAAAGTGTCAAAATTTTGCTTGAATCTGTAAAGTATCGTGAGTGTACGATCAGAATCGATCGTGAGCGAGAAAGTAGCATTTTGTAAAACGCGCCCTTAGTCCGACATTAGCGATCATATCCCCACCACTCGGCGCCGAGCGTGTGCACGCCCTGCTGGGCCCATTATCGAGGACATTCGGTCTAGTCTTTCGCCAGACGCTTAAGAGAATACTTCATTTTTCCAACAAACATTAGTAGACGATTCAACATCCCAGGGGTAGTGCGATCACATCCCAGGGTCGACGATAGAAAGGTGACGGACCGCAGAGGCGGTAATTAACGATAAAGGTGACGGACCGCAGAGGCGGTAATTAACGATAAAGAAAGGGAGAGGCGATACGAAACGGTAAGAAAGTTCTTTATTGGTACCAATCATCTGAACGGATAAACGAGAGGAGCGGCACCACGTGCTTTGCCCGTAGGTGACCGCTGGTAGAGAGAGGAGAAGTTAACCACGGGTTTATCCGTGGTTGATCATCATCTTAACGTAATATAATATTCAAAAAGGGTTTTTATGCCGTAAGGCTTTTCCCTGATGAGCCAATAAAGCATTAGCATTTTCATTGGCTCAACCACGTGTTTTATTTTGTTTTAATTACCCTTTCACCTTACCTCATCCCGGGCAGAGGAAAAAGGGACTAGGGAGCGGGCAGAGGTGTTAGCAACTAAGGAGAGCGGATGGAGAAAAAGAAAGGCACATGTACCCGTTGTAAAGATTTGTTATTCCAACGTTGTTAAAATATATCGTTGTTATTTGTTACACGAGTGATATTAATTCTTGTTATCCGCCTACGTAAAACCTATAATTTCCCTATGATATTATTTGGCTAATAGAGCACGCCACATAATTGGTGACCCCGAACGTCGAACAGAAGTATAAACCACGTGTTCCGATTATAAGCAAAAAAGGGAAAATGTCGGTAAGCCGAACTCCTCTAATTGATAGAAGTGACCAGGAGGTAGAACAAATGGATTCAGGAGAATCCGATATAGACGGGAAAAGTGAGGCTGGAAAGGAAATCCAGGCGAACGAATTCAGGAACGTAAGACAGCATACATTTTGGCGTAACAGACCAAAATTATGGTTTTCACAGCTAGAAGGAGAATTTGCAGTCTACAGGATTCGGTCAGACGAAATTAAGTATAGCGCAGTCTTGAGGCACTTAGACGAGCAGGTAATGTTAAGTGTGGCAGATATTGTAGAGCAGCCACCTCAGACTGGCAAGTATGAGCGACTAAAGACAGCTCTAATTGAGCGCTATACAGATTCTGTAGGAAAACGGCTAAGGTCGCTCCTGGGAGGAATAGAGCTAGATGATAAGACTCCGTCAGTGCTGCTTAGAGAAATGCGTACACTAGCAGGAGGCGATGTACGCGAGGATATGTTACGTACGATTTGGACACAAAGATTACCACAGCGTATACAAAGCTCCTGGCAATCTCGGACGAGTGCGGTTTAGATAAAATGGCGGCCAGTGCCGACAGGGCTATGGAAGTAACAGCAACACCAAGCATAGCGAGTGTCGATAGCTCCAGTAGAGAGGAGGTTATGCAGTTAAGGGAAGAAGTTTGAAGACTGACTGCTACCATAGCCGCGATTTCCAAAAACCGGGGGAAGTCAAGGCAAGCACAACCAACCTGTAGGAGTCGTGCCAAGGCAGACAATAATACTGTAGATGGATGGTGTTTCTACCATAGGCGCTACAAGGAGAAAGCGTTTAGGTGTATTTTACCGTGCAAGGCACCTTACCCGCTTGCCGATCAGGGAAACGAGTAAAACATCCTGAAATAGGAACCGTTCAGGACAGTGGCATTTCGCAAAAGAGGCTTCATATTACTGATACTGTTAATAATATCAGGTTCTTGATCGATACAGGGGCTGACATCTCGCTGCTGCCAGTAAGATTTGTTAAAGGCAAACCAAGACGAACAGCGATGCAGTTGTTTACAGCTAACAATGTACCAATTTATACCTATGGTGAAAAGTTGCTGGAGCTGAACTTGCGGTTGCGTAGGCAATTCAGATGGAAATTCTGCGTAGCTGATGTTAACTGTGCGATAGTTGGTGCAGATTTCCTTCACTACTACAATTTAAGTGTAGACCTTCGTAGTAGGTCACTGAAGGACAACCACACCGGGGCAACAAGAGTAGCGAGTTTGACTAGCCAGCCACATATATCGATAATGACAGTCAGATCTACGGATGAACAGTATTTTATGTTAAAGGAATTTGCAGGGCTGACTAAACCATTCACTCACCTAGGGCCGTGTCAGAAGGGAGTAGCTCATTATATCGAGACGGAAGGGCCACCAGTAGCCTATCCCTTCCGCAGGCTTCCCCCTGAAAAACTAGAAGCAGCTAAAGCCGAATTTCGATATTTGGTGGAAATGGGGATCTGCAGACCATCAAAGAGCCCTTGGGCGGCACCGCTGCACTTGGTTCCCAAGAAACAGCCAGGCGTTTGGCGACCTTGTGGAGATTATCGCGGTTTAAATGCTGTCACTAAACCAGATAAATATCCTCTACCGCACATCCATGATTTCGCACACGGGTTATATGGGAAAACCGTGTTCTCGACAATAGATCTGAAAAGAGCATATCACCAAATTCCAGTTGCTGAGTCAGACATCCAGAAAACTGCAGTAACGACACCGTTCGGACTTTTCGAATTCCTTACAATGCCATTTGGTCTAAAAAACGCAGCCCAGACATTCCAACGATTTATTAATTCTTTGTTCCAGGATTTAGGCTACGTTTATTGTTACATAGATGATATACTGGTCGCTTCCGAAAACCGGGAAAAACATAGGGAACATCTACGTACAGTACTTAGCAGGTTACAAAAGGCAGGCATTACGATTAACGTAGACAAGTGCAATTTTGAAGCTGATAGGGTGGAATATTTGGGGTATTCAGTTGATAAGAAAGGAGTAAAGCCACTGCCAAAGAGGGCAGAGGCGATAATGAATTATCCTAGACCAAAGACAGTAGTAGAGTTAAGAAGGTTCCTGGGTCTTGTTAATTATTACAGGAGGTGTATTAAAGAGGCGGCACAAGGCCAAGTGAAGCTGACTGAATTTCTCACAGACAGCCGCAAAAATGACAAGCGCCCAGTGCCATGGACGAGGGAAGCGATAGAGGCGTTTGACCGCTGCAAGCAGGCGCTAGCCGAAGCCACAAAGCTAGCACATCCAAAACCAGCCGCACCACTTGTCCTGACCACGGATGCATCAGACGTAGCGATAGGCGCAACGTTAGAGCAAGTCGATGGATATGTAAGACAGCCTTTGATGTTCTTTTCAAAAAAACTTTCGGAGACGCAACGTCGGTATAGCACGTATGACCGTGAGTTACTGGCGATATACGAAGCAATTAAATATTCGAAAGATTTCATCGAAGGAAGGCAGTTAACAATACGTTCGGACCACAAGCCCTTAACTTTTGCATTTCAGCAGAGGTTAAATAAGGCATCACCGCGTCAGGCGAGACAGCTAGAGTTTATTGCACAGTTCTCCACTCAGATTGTCCATGTAGGGGGTTCTGAGAACATTGTGGCAGACGCACTGTCCCGTATAGAAGCTGTCAACGTCCCAGTAATAGTTTCTACAGAAGAGTTAGCTCTCGAACAAAGTAGAGATGAGGAGCTAAAGCACATCTTAGCTAGCAGTTCCAAATTACAACTTAGACCATTTACATTGGCAGGGCAGGAATGTCCATTGTACTGCGAGAGTAGGGAAGAAGCTATTGTACCTTATGTCCCTAAGGTATTGAGGAAAAAGATCTTTGACGTAGTACATGGGCTAGCACATCCGAGTGCAAGGACTACCAGACAGCAAATAAGACAGAAGTTTGTATGGCCAGGGATGAACAAGCAAATCGCGCTATGGTCAAGGACGTGTTTACCCTGTCAGGCAACAAAAATACAACGACACAATAAAGCAATGCCCGACAAAATTGCAATACCAGGTGAACGTTTCCGTCACATTCACTTAGACCTTATCGGGCCATTACCTGTCTGCAAAGGGTTTAGGTATTGTCTTACTATGATAGACCGATTTACGAGATGGCCAGAAGCAATCCCGATTGCTGACATTACAGCAGAGTCAGTAGCAAGAGCGTTTTTCGAGACATGGGTAGCGCGATTTGGAGTGCCTACGATCATCACTACGGACCAAGGATCGCAATTCGAAGCAGAACTGTTCAAAAAATTGACCGAGCTATTGGGGTGTTCGAGAACAAGGTCTTCACCATATCACCCTCAATCAAACGGTATTTTGGAAAGATGGCATCGAACGCTAAAGACAGCGATAGTTTGCCAATTAGGAAAAGAGAAAAATTGGTTAGAAGTATTGCCAATAGTTCTTCTAGGGTTGCGCACAGCTTATAAAGAAGATATCAAATGCTCGACGGCGGAAATGCTGTATGGTTCAACACTCAAACTGCCTGGAGAGTTTTTCGAGGACAATCATTTACGAGTTAAACCGGAAATATTCGTACAGGACCTAAGAGAGCGGATGCGAAGAATTCGCCCTAGAGAGGCAGCACATCACGCAAAGAATGTACCTTTGGTGCATAAAGGGTTGCAGCAAGCAACACACGCCTTTTTAAGAGACGATACGATACGGCAACCACTACAACAACCGTATCACGGCCCTTATGAAATTTTAGCTCGAGTTAACCAGAAGCTTTACACGGTGTTGGTAAAAGGCAAGCCATGCAACATTTCAATCGAGAGACTAAAACCTGCATTTTTAGATGTTACAGAATTCCAGCAGGACACAGCGCAAGCTTCGCAGGTCCCTGAGTTAAGAACATACCCGGGCGCTAAAGCCAAACAACGAGTCAACTTGTAGAACTCTGGAGGGGAGTACTTTGGCGCTCCGACTGGCGGTGGTGCATTCATTACATGTGATTGGACAGCCGTCCCACCAATAGAAAGCCGCGACATCCCGGGCAGAGGAAAAAGGGACTAGGGAGCGGGCAGAGGTGTTAGCAACTAAGGAGAGCGGATGGAGAAAAAGAAAGGCACATGTACCCGTTGTAAAGATTTGTTATTCCAACGTTGTTAAAATATATCGTTGTTATTTGTTACACGAGTGATATTAATTCTTATTATCCGCCTACGTAAAACCTATAATTTCCCTATGCTATTATTTGGCTAATAGAGCACGCCACAAGACCAAGCTCAAGTCGCCTGGCCGTGGCTTTTGAGAGTCGTAACTACGTAGACGAAAGTAAACTCGTAGAGATATTTTTGTTATAATCTATGTGTATTGATTTAAGTTATATTCGTTTTAATCATAATAAACGAAAGCTGTACATATTGTTGATTCAGTTTAAACTTAGCATCAAAAGTTGTACTAATTGTTAACCGTAGTTACCATCATTACCAAGGCAAAGAAATTGTCTTATATATATATATATACGCTATAAATTTTACAAAATTGACAAAAGTAAGACTCCCCTCTTAAAGAAGACTAAGAACAAACATATGTTCGCTAAATTATTCTAGTCATAAGTTTACAAAAGGAAATAAGTTCCTGTTAAAAGATGTGGTAAACCTGATTCGGTGCAAGTCGTAAGGTCCTCATACAAGGGAGCAAAATCGGACACGGCGGCAGAGCTAGTGCTTAGTGGGTAGCACTGGGCGGATGCCTCTACGAGGTCTCCCTAGAAACGGAAATAAACCGGCTAAACCCCGCTACTCCAAAATGGAGACTCTGTTAAAATCTAATTTTTCTGAGTTCCTGCGAGAATTCATTGGCAGGTCAGTTAGACGGGTTTCCTCCAAGGAAATGGAGCTCGGACAAGAGTCTAGTAAGTATGAAGAAGCAAGGTAAAGAGGCGGTAATTGTTGAGGCAGCTATGCACAGGGAGTGCTCGAAAAAGTTATCTCGCCGAGCAGCTACAAAGCCAAGTCAAGTACCCTAATTTCACCGGACATTCCTCATGTCTAAGAGTAAGTTATTCTTGATCAGAAAGTCAGCCCCAAGGATCGACTAAGGTACATCAGCTACAATGAGTGGCCAGTGAAAATAACGTCGCAATCCCAGATCTATGTCAGCAGAGTATGTACCAAAGGTGAGAATCGGTGTCATGTTGGCTGCAAAAAGAGTGAGATTAGGATCACAAACCCGTCTCTTGAATAACGTACCGGTATCAGTGAGATAACTGATCCAGAATCAATCAAGTATCGCTGGTGTGTTTTTCTGTCATAGAGGTGTAACCGTATATCTCCTAAGATGTTGCGGTGCTGAAAACGCTATCACGGTCCACCGCACGAACCGGTGATAGCGTAGTTAGTTTCCCTGGTTGGTCCTTGTGGAACGAGTACATGGAGATTTACAACGGGTTGCTCTGGCACTGAATTTCCGGTGATAATAACAAGCACCGTCATTCCTAGGACGTGGAAATCGATTTCTTGTGCGTAATAGATGTTCCATTTGATTTTCCAGCATTCTAAGAGAGCGTCTCATGTCTTATATGTACCTGACACATTCAGGATCCGTACAACGTCTGCTTGGAGGCACTAAGCGACTGTTCGTTGGGTGTGCGGCCATAACAAGAGAACCTTAATCGCCTATCATTAATTCGTCTGCCAGTTCAGTCTGTTCATCCAGTGAAGTTGCCTTCAGTACCCTTAAAAATCTGACAATAGCTATGGTAGTAGTGACAGCATTTTAACACGGAGAACGTCCTCGAACAACAACCTGTTACCACACAAGGCCTGTAATTGCCGTAACAGCTAAGTATTCTCCTTATCTCCTAACTGGATATTCGCTAGTGCCTTATGCAGTCGTTGGTCTGCAGAGTCAGAAAATCGTTTAATTAACTCCGTTTTCAAATGAACATACCTCTCCTCTGCTGGCGGATTGTGCAATATGTCCTGGACTTCCAGAATGATTTCAGGGTCTAACGAGATAAACAAATGATGGTATTTGCTGGCTTCGCTGGTAATGCGGTTCGCCAGGAACGTGGTTCCACCTGAACGAACCAAAATCTCGGCTCAGGCTTCAAAAATGGTGAAATCCTCATGCTAGCCACCGATTCCACGGACGCGGACGTGCCTGATGTGTCTCCCAAAGATAAGGATGCGTGTTCTTCTTCCGCAGTCATTGTCCCGTCGATCCGATCTGTGTCGACCTTCTTGGGCGAATTTTGCAAGGGCTTTTTACGAAATGAACGTGTGTGGTAAAGTCACTTTTGTAGTCTGCAGTAGTAATTTTAAATCGAGATTCCATGTAAGCTCAATACGCAGTTACGCAATATCGCGTGCGATAAAGAACGAAGAGAAAAAAAAACCTCGATCACGTCGGCTTACACGCGGTTTCGAGTAATCTATACGATCACGTAAGTTTGCACGCAGATGCACCGGTTTAGGAAATCTATTAAGATCACGTTGGCAAACACGCGGTTGCACGTGGCTTCGATAATCTTTTCTATTCACGTCAGGGTCACCAATTGTCGCGTGTTCAATGATATTCAAAAAATAATAAACTCACTATTAAAAATAATAAATGAATATTTTTATTTTAAACGTATCAGGAAAGACTTATACAAAATATATAACAAACTTAACAAGAATCTCAAAAGGTAAAAGGAAATAGGAACTTGTGTTATCGTTCGGTCGCTGCTAGTGAGTACGCGCGTAACTCGCTCGGTGGTTGGAACGGAAGAGAGCGAATGGCAGCGGTTATTCATGCATGTGGGCTTTTTTTAATATAGGTTTCGCCACCAGAGGCGTGACGGTAAGAGTGCCGGAGGCACCAAGCTTTGGAGCGCAAAAAAGTTGGCATAGAACCTCCAGAACTCAGAAAATTGAAGATATACATTTAATTGTAAGCGATCTGTTAATCAAAATCCATATTTGCTATGTCTTTTAATTATTTATTTAATTATTAATTTAAAATAAAAAATTTGAAAATTTTTTTTTTTATTTCTCAGTCAGTTTTATTTCTCGTTCTTTATTCCCTTTTGGAAAGGAGCGATCTCAATGAAAATATTTCTAACAAAGCTATTAAACTCTCCGGTGCTACCGCCATGTCCGAGGATCTCTTCTTCAACGAGAGAGAGTACAATGTCTTTGCCTTTTTCTGCCCGTTAAAGTTACTACAAACTGTAGGTATGGTTTCCTTAAAAAGTTGCATCAGAGCTTTCGTCCTGCGAGACACGGTGTATTCCTTTTTCTTCCTTTCTTTCTTTACGTACAAGGTCGGAAGAATGGAAGGGAAAGTAACGGGTTGAGCGAACACAATGTTTCTAATGACCCTTCATTGTCATGCTGGTATTGCAAATTATAGTTTCAAGTAGAAATAGACGTAAAACTCGCTTGACTATAGGAGAACCTTGGCAAGGTAAGCCGGTAATTGCACAATGCGATATTAAATATCGTTGAATTTGTTTCGCGTGCATGTAGTAGACGCAAGCATTTTATCCCAAGTATTGAAAAGATAATCTATTTGACGTTTTTGCAACGGGAGTACACGGAGAACTGCTGTGTTCAACGAGACGTTGAAGCAGCACAACTACAACACGTACATCTCGGAAAAATGGTCGACCGGAAAGAGGACGCTCTACCTTGGATTAAATCGTCGCGGACAACCGAGGAGGGTCAAATCCAAGGATCATACAATCAGTAGATTGCCGACTTACGCGAGGGTGCTCACGCAGGTAGCACAATGTCCGCCATCGTCACGGTAGTCACGTCGCTCAAAGGCAACTGCATCGGCATCACCAGGAACCCCCACGCCAGGATGACCTGAGTCAGCAGCAGCAACAGCAACAGACCGTCTGCCCGAATCTCACGGCCCAAGAGAAGGATAATAGAGATAGATTTAGATGTTGCAAACGCAAAAAAAGAAAAGAAAACGTCGATGTAGACCCGGGGGGAAAGTTGGTCCGCAGTGTCAATTACCGGAAAACCGAGAACCGTCGTCGTCGTCCGTGGTGACCTGCGAGGAAGCTGCTGCCAACGAGGAAACGTGCAGGAGGCAAACCCTCATCGCGACCTCGAAGAAAAAGAAATCCCGAATAGGCGAGGTGGAGGAGGGTCCGGGAGAACCCTCGGCAACAGCAACAGAACGGCAACAGCAACAGCAACGACGGCGACGACGACGACGACCGGTGGCAACGTTACGGAGACGGACGACGCGCCGACGGATGTTCACTCGAGCAACGCCACCGCCACCCACAAGGACGAGGACGATGAGGAGGAAGAGAAGGAGGAGCTCCTCGCCGCGAGCATCGATAAGAACCTTGAACAAGCAACATCAAAAAAGTTAAACGTCGCCGGTACATTAGTCAAAGTAAAAAGCCTGATTTGCTGGACGGTAAGAAGATGAAGAAGAAGAAGGAAAAGAAGAGGAAGAGAGGTCGCGCTTGGCCAAAGAGGAGGAGGAACAACCCGTTATCCAGGAAGAAAGAGGATGGTGGGGAAGAGGACGACGAGGCCGAACCCGAGTCCGAGCCCAAGGGGGAGGAAGAGGAAGAGACCAGAGAGGAGGGCAAGAAGAAAAGGAAAGCGATCATCGCGGAAATGGTGGGAAGAAAAGATCGTCGTCTACAATTATTGGACGAGCAGCAGAGGGGTCAGCAGAGGGGCAGCAGTGAGGGCAGCAGCAGGAGGGGAACGCGGCGGGGAAGAAAAGGGAGCCAATCGGGGAAATACCGTCGGTATCCGCGACGAGCTCCTCGCCTCCCTCGTCATCGTAATCCTCTTCGGCCTGCTCCACGAACCGTTCCACCCCCAAACGAAAGAAGAACGCGTCCCAACCACCACCGGCCCCCCGGCTGCTCCTTGGCGGCGCGCGACGAAAGTTACTAAAACACTTTAAAAGTTTTCTGGAATTTTGGTGGGTTCGAATCTAACGCGACCACCGTCGAGCGTTTCGAGAGACTGGCTATGTAGACGATAAGAAAAATCGCAATATTGCCAACGCAATAGATGCGTGTGATGCATGTACATATTTATAGTCGATCCGATGTATTATATACAATCGAGCAATCGTGGCATCGGCAATCGTGTATTATATACAAAATCCAGGCAAAAAAGGTAAAATTCGATAATCTAGTTGTGTTCGAAAATTGCGCCACTCAAACTAGATGACAGCACCTCTCGGATAGCATGATTGAGACGCCGTCTGTTATCGTCGAGAAGAAGACATATCGATTGTTTTTATTGATCAAGGGATCACGCCACTTAACGTGTAAATAGATCATTGGTCCCCTGTGACGTCATCCTCTGCGTGTTGTTCTCCTATTGATTTCTTTGTTTTCCCTTCCTAGAGTGGAACGCGCTAATTGGTGTATCGTCCTTTTCTTCCACTTCCGCTCTGTTCCTCAACCGAAAAAGTGGCGTGGTCCAGTTAGAATCGTTTAATAAGTTAATCTGTGCGGACGTACTTTAGAAATCAAAACTAATTGTGCATCATCTCCTTAGACGACATCTCGCTTTCTTCTCATCTCTCACCGTTCCAACTCTCATCGTTCCATCTCATCTAATTCTTTTTCTTTTTCTTCTGTTTCAACGAGGCCAGCCTTGTGTTGGGTCTTTCTTACTGATCATCTCTTTACACTATCTTTCACTTTCATTAACGAAATATCAGGTAATCTATTAACCTCTGACCTCTCATTCTTGTCTTACTCGTTTCATTAATATTATCCATTCTCATATTAAATTTATTATTACCTTGCTAACGACTTCTCGTACTACGTACTTCCGGCACACGTGGCGTGATATCCGGTACACGTGCCGTAGTCTATCCATTACTATTTCTTAACTCATATTATAATTTTGTTATCTCTATTTCTTTTGTTCACAAATTTTAATAAATCTCGTTACATACAAACTCTATCAGAAATTAACATAATACAGTCCACTTGCCTATCTTGTCCGTCTCTTATCCTTTTTCTTAGTACTCTCCGATCTTCTCTTCGCGCATCTCTCTCTAAACTAGTAATTTGCTCAAACAAGTTGAAACCCTAAAATACGATGCTAGGCAAACAGCAAATTGGGACTATACGATCAGAGCGCTTCTTCATGGAATGATCCCCGACGTCCATGATGTTACCATGATGTTAGATCAGCTCAACGAAATGCACTAGGCTTTTAGGACGAAGCATCCGCGGTTGGTATTTCACTGGCCCCAGCTCATTTGAATCACTCATACTTTAGCACAAAGGTCCATCTCAAGGAAAATAAGCTGGTGATCAAGGTCAAGCGCATACTAGGACGGCTCCAAGATCACCTCATGTAGACTACTCAGCCAGCCGCTGCGGCAGCAAGTGGCACTCGAACACGCTCACGTCTACCTGAACTGACTGTGCCTACTTTCAGCGGAGATAACCGAAAATGGCCAGATTTCAAGGCCATGTTCGTCTCGGTCATCGGGAGTCGCTCAGATCTTAGCGACTTCGAGAAGTTCCAATATCTCAATGCCGCAATGCAAGGTGACGCATCAGAGCTAATCCTAAATCTCACGCCAGACCACTCATCGTACGCCGCAGCGTGGTCACTGCTCAATAACCGTTCGAGAACAAGCGGCTTATAATAAGAGCTCCACTCGAAAGAATTCTCAACCTAAAACCCATGCAGAAGCGACAGGCCAGCTCACTCACCAAGTTGCTCAACATCATCAACGAGACGACTCAGGCTCTCAAGCATGCCAACACCGATAAGAGTCTCTTGGTGACGCTCGCCAGTGAGCTGCTCGACCGAGACACGTACGAGAGATGGGAAACATCACTAACATCTTCAGATGAGTTCCCATCACTTAGTCAGCTCATTGAATTCCTCTTGGCTCGGGCTCGCACGTTAGAGACCATAGAGGAGAACGCGACTAATACGACAGCTCAGCTCAACGCGTCGAAGACAAGCGCGTCGTTGTCCATCAGGCATCTCAACAGTCCACAGCCAACTCTCCAAAGCCAGTATAGTCGACATCTAGAGGGAGCATTAGTTCTAGATAAGATTGATTTCTACAGGAACCACCCAGAGAAGGTTAGTATAAGATTTAGACATTTGAATGATGCCAGGTTTGTAGATATTTACAGGATTCCATAATGAAGTCAACGTGTTCCATTGGTTGGAACACTATGTTCTGGATCAGGTCAAGGGAGGGCTCATGGATTACTATCAAAGATGAAACTTATGCCGGGATGCACTAATAGAGAGTTTACAGCTACAATTAGACTATTTAACCAGTGGATTGAGGAACAGGTATATATCTTCTGCTCTCAAAATACTTAATTCTCTTAAATCCAATAGTCAACTTCAAGAGGCAGGTCAACATAAATTGTATATCATTAATTTACATAATGCACTAACATTAGAGGCAGAGAAGGGGTTGACTTATCAGAGAGTAGAACAATTACCAGGAGTCATGTTTTGTGGGGATCTTATAGTATTAGAATCATTTCCAGGGGGCCCCATAGTCATCACTTACCAAATGTTTGTTAGTATCACAGATAAGATAGAATCCAGGCTGTCATGGCTCTATTATGTTCTGTATAGTTCTACAACTCCCAGACAATCTCCTTATAATACAGGTCGACTCTTTGTGTCGGTTTATTACCTTTGTGAGCAATGCTATGAGGAGCTTGGTAACACATCCGCAAGATTCTTTAAGATGTTAGAACCTTTGTGCATAGGGATTTCCTTGAGAGTGTTCCCAGCAGAATGGAATGATCATAATTTCTTCACAGAAATATATGAGTCAGCTGTCAAAAAGGATAGCAGTCTTATCCCCTTCTTACAGAAATTCATTAGCTTAGGAGAAGAGTATTTAAGTCAACACGGTGTAGAGGGGGTTCCCTATTTGATTGAGCAGTTTGGGCAGGAGAAACTACACAATTGGCCAATCACATCAGGGGAGGAAAGAATGAAAAAGATTATACATATGGAACTAGTTATAGGAGACTAGATGATGTAGCTGTCAGAGAAATTGCATCTGACTTCAAAAGGGAATACTTAGTAGCTTACTTTGAAAAGAACAAATTATTGCCTAAGACAATAGAATCGTTTAGAATGCCTAAAAGCATCAAGCAGATTTACAATAATGGGAGACCTCCATCTCTCAGAGAGTGTTGGAGAATCTCATCAGCTGACTGGAGTCAACTAGAATTCCGACAAGAAAAGGTCGACATGAAGCTCCAGCGCGGGGTCACGCAGGGAGACCCCCTTTCCCCACTAATATTTAATGTAGCAATAGAACCATTGCTACAAGCGCTGGAAGACAAGCAGGGTATAAAATAAACCCAGAAGTGAATTTATCGTCGCTGGCGTTCGCAAACGACATGCCTCTCTTAGCAAACACTGTGGAACAAGCCAGCGTATTACTAGACACGACGGAGACATACCTGAAAGGGCTAGGGATGTCTCTGTCGGTGGGAAAGTGCACCACCTTCCAAATCATACAATTCAAAAGACTCCCGGTGTCTAGTAAACCCCGACTTGAAACTTAAGTGGAGAAAACATTCCGTACGCAAATGCGGAATGCAAACTAAAGTATCTGGGTATGTGCATATCTCCTTGAGCTGGAATCGATCTTGAGGGCCTAAAAAGTAATCTCTGCAGCGCACTAGAAAGAGTAAAGAAACTCGCGCTAAAGCAATACCAGAAAGCGACCTAATCTCCACATACCTAGTCCTGCACTACCTGTATCAACTTACAACGGCAGTCCCGAACATCAGTTAAATTAGAGCACTAGATCAGGAGCTACGTGTAGTGATAAATGAAATCTACCACTTGCCACAGAGCACAACAAATGGACGAATATACAGTGGCAAGAAATACGGGGGACTGGGTTTTCCTAAGCTAGAGATAACGGTGGTATCTGCTAGCTTAAATGCTGAGCTGAAATTTATAAACAATTCAGACCCGGCGATGCAAGCTCTAGCACTTGGCACAGGTATGGTGAACCGTCTTCAGAACCTGGCCAAGTCTGTTCAAAAGAAGAAATTGACAAATATAAAATAAGAGAAGAGAAGAAAGAGCTTGCATCATGGTTTTCGCTCAGTACGCAATGCAAGTCAGTTAAGTCTCTTTCTGACGATAAAATTGCCAACGCATAGTTATATAAGCCAACGCTCCTTAAACCATGCAGATTCATAACGGCCTCAGGATGCGTACGAATACTACAACAAACAAAAGTAGTGTTATGTAGAGCGAAGGCAACGGCGGATACGACTTGCAGGAAGTGCAAAAGCCAGCCGGGGAAATTGGCGCATATACTCGGCCAATGTCAGATAAATAAAGCCGAACGTATCCGTCGACATGACGAGATAAAGGATCTTGTCATGAACGAATCAATGAAAAAAGACCCAGATGCAACAGCAACGATGGAGGTTACAATACAATCCCCTTCAGACGGGAATCTCAAACCCGATCTGATAATCAAAAATCAGAAAGGGGTCTTCGTAGTCGATGTAACGGTCAGCCCCGAAGACAATGATTACCTTGCACAGGGACGAGATAAAAAGTTAAGAAAATATATCCCGTTGTTGCCTCTCCTGCAGCGAGAATATGGAACGACCGCTGCAGAAGTCCTACCACTTGTGGTAGGAACACTGGTTGCCACGTCCAAGGAGATGATCATGGGTCTAAGAAAGATAGGAATCCATGATCGAAAAACGCTTTCAACTGTATCATTAATAACGTTACGTAGTTCCATAGAAATTTACCACAGATTTATGGACTACGATGGGCCCCGTTCGACCAGGAACAGTTAAGCCTGGTCGACAAAATCTCTTGGCCAAGAGCCCGAATCAGGAAATAACAAAAATTAAAAATAAATAAAAGCACATACAACCATTGATTATAATTTATTTATTTACTTATTTATTTACTTATTACTAATTTATTTATTTATTTTAATTTATTTTACAACTGGACACAACTATTGGACAAACAAAATCTACTTTTATTAAAAACAACGAGGGAAGAGAAAAATTTGTATCAAACACGGACACATATACATATATATATATTTGTAAGGACAGTAGTTTTAGCTATATTGAATTTAGCGCGTAAATATAGATAAGTTATATCTCTGGATTAAGATAGTTAAGGAATAAAACAGGTGACGTCAGTGCTACAAAGAAAGCAGGAGTGAAAGATACAGAGATTAAGAGATATATGTAAGAAAATAATCAAGAAACAACGGTGTGGATATTAGCATTGAATGTTGTTTCTTTGTTATTACAGGTAGGATAAATAATTATTCTAAGTTGTTACATTATTATTTTGTTCAAAATAAAATAAAATCTTTGTTATTACAGAGAAACAATTCTACCTATTATCTACCATAACCTGCACAATAAACAAAACATTATAAAACAACATTCTCGTTGAATTCACACAGAAAAAGAAAAGAAAAAAAAGAAAAAAGGGAAAAAAGAAAATAAGAATAAAAGATGAAGCAGTTGCAATTTACTTTTACGATTAAAGGGACAGATGATCAGAAAAAGAATGTGCTCTGTATAACCTCAATCTGCACATCGAATGGCCACGTATATGCAATTCCGGATGAGTATCAACCAGTTACACAACACAAAGAAATTATGGCACAACCGATATTCAATAAGATAAAAAATTCGTTACGAGAAGGCACCAAATAAGGAAAATATGGATCAATTTAACAGAAGAATTATCGAACGTTTACTTAGACGAAGGAGGGAATCCACACATAAAGGGATTGTTCCTAGAAGAGATACTGGAGAAACCAGAGGATAGGTCACAAATTTCAGAACAACCACTGATGAAAATGTAGGAGACGGTAAGCGTCGCCGTCTTATCTTTTGGGTCTGCCGACAAAGACGCTGGTTTGTTAGCATAAGGCGATAGGTATCGGTTAGATTTTAAGTAACCTATACAACGGACGAAATAAAGGACGGTGTGAATGCGACGAATGAATGCACGGCGACAAAGAGTAGTGAGTGTTGAGCGTTGTAAGAGAGAGGATCTGCGTTTTTAATAACCATTAGAAATTGTAATAAAACTGTTTTTCCCATTAAAAATCCTACAAAAATGTTAGAAAAGTTGCTCGAAAAGAGCCAAATACAGTCGGAAAGTATAGGAAAAAGGGCAGAACAATTCATGATTGGGAGATTTGATGGAAGGAACTTAGACGCAGATCAATGGATCACGAGTTTTGAAAAGAGTGTGAACGATTTGACATCTCTGAGGACTATAAAAAAATTGAAATCTTGAAATCATTCATGGATAAGAGCGCCGCAGATTGGTACAGTTGTACATTGTTAAAACTTACGATTGAAGCAAGCTGGGAAGAGTGGAAGAGAATCTTCTGCAGAACATTCGTCAGCAAAGGTTGGTCTAGGATAAGATATGCTCTGTCGTTTAGATATCAAACGGGTCCTTTGCTTGATTATGCGATAAAGAAAGAGAAACTTTTATTAGAAGCAGGAAGATCGATGGGCGATGGAACGTTAATTGATTTAATTGAAACTGGCCTGCCAAATTTTGTAGCTGATAGGATTGATAGAGAAAAATTAAGAAAGACAGAAGATTTATATAATGAAATAACGAAATTAGAATATCTAGTTCTCAAGAGCAACCCTGGAATAAAAAGGAATAAGAATTACGATAACAAAGAAAAGACAGAAAGAACACCATGCGAAACTTGTAAAAAGAAAGGCAAAGGCGTACGCTTCCACCCTGCAGCCGAATGCTGGTTTAAAGATAAGAAATACGAAACGAAGCATACCAATAATTCAGTATTAGAAGTAGAACTAAGTGATGAAGATCCAAAAAACTATTAACTCCATCATTAATCGAACTTAAAATAACACTGAACAACACGTTCGATGTAACCGCTATTTATGATTCAGGCTCAAACATCTCACTAATAAATGCAAGACTAGTACACTTGAAACAAGAGAACTAATTTGAGACAAAAAGTTAATTTAAGAACGATTAATGGTGTGTATAAATTAGAAGAATTAATAAGAATCAAAGCAAATGTATTGAATATAGAAGAAGATATAGACGTATTCATAATTAATAATGAAAATTTCAAATATGACTTTCTAATAGGATTAGATTGCATAAAAAAATTTAATCTAACACAGAATGAAAAATTAGAGATAGAACAAGAAAAATCCCATTTAATGGAGAAACAAGAATACCAAATGAACTTCAATGAACATGTAGATTTTGACAGTTTCCAAGTCTTAACAAATCACTTAAATCATTATGAAGAAAAAATAATAGAGAATCTTATAGACAAATATAAAAATATATTTGCCAGAGATAAATATGATATAGCGTATGATAATATGATAATATGATAGTATGATAATATGATAGGCGTAGTAAAAGACTATGAAGCCAGAATAGATCTCATAGTAGATAAATACTGTAGCAAGAGGCCTTACCGATGCACAATTGAAGACAAAAAGAAATAGAAGAACAGATCTCAGAATTACTTAAAAGAAATCTAATAGAAGAATCATATAGTCCTTTTGCTGCTCCAGTTACATTGGCATACAAAAGAGATGAGAATAAAAAATCAAGACTATGCATAGATTTTAGAGACTTAAATAAAATAGTAGTTCCCCAATCACAACCATTCCCATTAATTGAAGATTTAGTAGTAAAAACAAGGGACTGCAAATATTTTTCAAAATTAGACATAAACTCAGCATTTTGGTCTATTCCTCTTCGAATTGAAGATAGAAGAAAAACAGAATTTGTTACCCAAGAAGGTCAATTTCAATGGACGTGCCTTCCGTTCGGACTGAAGACGTCGCCAGCCATTTTTCAGAGAATATTAAGCAACATAATAAGAAAACATAGGCTGTCAGACTTCACGGTAAACTACATCGATGATATACTGATTTTTTCAAAATCTTTAAAAGAACATGTAGAGCATCTGTCACAATTATTAGGAGCAATAATGGAAGAAGGGTTCAGATTAAAACTCTCTAAATGCACATTTGCTTTAGATTCCGTGCAATACCTAGGTCACATCATAAAACACAACTCAATTTCGCCAATAAGAGATAATCTAATTTCAATAAAAAATTTTCCAATACCGAAAAATCAGAAGAATATCAGACAGTTCTTAGGGAAGATTAATTTCTACAACCAATACGTTCCGAAAATTTCACTAATTTTAGAAACCTTACATAACTTACTAAGAAAGGGACAAAAATTCATTTGGTCCAAAAAATGCCAAGAGCCTTTGAATATATGAAAGATTTCCTCTGCACTCAACCAACATTAGCCATTTTCGATCCCGGTCTACCGATACATATATACACGGATGCAAGTTTACAAGGTATAGGAGCTGTGTTAAAACAACCACAACTAAACGATGATCAAAAGATGGAAAACCAGTGGCATATTTTTCAAAAAAACTCAATGAAGCACAAAAAAAAAAAAGCTATTTACTTGGAATGCATAGCAATAAAAGAATCAACGAAATATTGGCAACATTGGCTTATAGGTGGACACTTCAAAGTATTCTCAGATCACAAACCATTGGAAAAGATGAATATTAAAGCTAGAACATATGAAGAATTAGGCGATCTCACCTACTATTTATCACAATATGATTTTGAAATAATATATCACCCAGGTAAAGATAACTTAGAAGCAGACTGCTTAAGCAGAAACCCAGTATTAGAGTGTCAGGAAGGCGAAGATGATCAATTAAAAATTGTGAATTTAATAAAGATAGAAGATATTATGAAGATCAAAGAAAAATGATGATATAAAAACTAACAAAAATAAATTAAGGTTAAAGAGAATTTGTACTATAAAAAAGTAAGAAAGAAAGAGAAAATCGTACTATCAGAAGAATTCTGCAAGAGATTTATAAAAAACACCCACGAATATTTCTGTCACATCGGCATAAAACAAATGCAAAGAAAGATATTACCATACTATACAGCAAATAATATTTCAGAGAATATAGAGCGAATATGCAAAAATTGTGAAATCTGTATAAAAAACAAGTCAAGGGGACAAGATAAGATTGGACTGATGTCTAATCTTGGTCCAGCAAAAGAACCATTTGAAATAGTTTCCATAGACACAATAGGGGGATTCGGTGGTTCACGATCCACAAAAAAATATTTACATCTTCTAGTAGACCACTTTACAAGATTTGCTTATATATTGACATCAAAAACACAAAGCGCGAATGATTTTATTAAATTGACGAAAAACGTGCTAAAAGAAGACAATAAAGATGATTTTGACGAACCAATACCCGGGCATAAACTCAAAAGAATTCAAGAATTACTTGGAAAAGCAAAAAATTACGTTGATTTTACGGCAGTTAATGCTCCATTTTCCAATGGTTTAAACGAAAGAATAAACCAAACCTTAGTAAATAATTAGATGTGCAATAAATGAAGAAAATAGAAGGAGTGCATGGACAACTGTAGCACACAACTGCGTAAGGAGATATAATGAAACGGAACACACAGTCACTAGATTTAGTCCAAATATTTATTACGAGAGGAAGACACCTCAACATTACCAAATGAGTTACAGAAAGAGAAGGATAATAATAGGCTAGACAATGATAGAACAATTGCCTTAAAAATAACACTAGATATCATGAATACAACAAGAGATTATATGATAAAAACAGAAAGGATTACGATTTTAATATCGGAGACTTAGTATATGTTGAAAATAGTAATCGACTAAATCGAAAAAAACTAGATGAATTGAGAATCGGTCCTTACAGGATTTTAAACAAAATATCAAAATCAATATACGAAATCGATATAGGACACAAAAGAACAGTACTAAACTTGTTTCATATTTCTAAACTTATTCCGACTCCTAATGACTCAATTGGAATAGGTGCTGCTGGCACCTGATTACGACTTTCTGCAATGTGTACCAAAAATTATGTACCAAAATTTTTTTTCTTCGGGGGGGGGGGGGAAGATGTAAGGACAGTAGTTATAGCTATATTGAATTTAGCGCGTAAATAGGTAGATAAGTTAGATCTCTGGATTAAGATGGTTAAGGAAAAAACAGGTGACGTCAGTGTTACAAAAAAGCAGGAGTGAAAAGATACAGAGATTAAGAGATATATGTAAGAAAATTAATCAAGAAACAACGGTGTGGATATTAGCATTGAATGTTGTTTCTTTTTTATACAGGTAGGATAAATAATTAGTCTAAGTTGTTACATTATTATTTTGTTCAAAATAAAATAAAATCTTTGTTATTACAGAGAAACAATTCTACCTATTATCTACCCATAACCTGCACAATAAATAAAACATTATATATATATACAAACAAAATTTTTTTTTAACTATTGACAACAGCAGATCATCTGCTGACATAACATTACAAAACATGACTAAACAACATGACTTATATATATATATATACGCTATAAATTTTACAAAATTGACAAAAGTAAGACTCCCCTCTTAAAGAAGACTAAGAACAAACATACGTTCGCTAAATTATTCTAGTCATAAGTTTACAAAAGGAAATAAGTTCCTGTTAAAAGATGTGGTAAACCTGATTCGGTGCAAGTCGTAAGGTCCTCATACAAGGAAGCAAAATCGGACACGGCGGCAGAGCCAGTGCTTAGTGGGTAGCACTGGGCATGCCTCTACGAGGTCTCCCTAGAAACGGAAATAAACCGGCTAAACCCCGCTACTCCAAAATGGAGACTCTGTTAAAATCTAATTTTTCTGAGTTCCTGCGAGAATTCATTGGCAGGTCAGTTAGACGGGTTTCCTGCAAGGAAATGGAGCTCGGCCAAGAGTCTAGTAAGTATGAAGAAGCAAGGTAAAGAGGCGGTAATTGTTGAGGCAGCTGTGCACAGGGAGTGCTCAAAAAAGTAAACTCGCCGAGCAGCTACACAGCCAAGTCAAGTACCCTAATTTCACCGAACATTCCTCATGTCTAAGAGTAAGTAATTCTTGATCAGAAAGTCAGTTCCAAAGATCGACTCAGGTACATCAGCTACAATGAGTGGCCAGTGAAAATAACGTCGCAATCCTAGATCTATGTCAGCAGTGTATGTACCAAAGGTGGGAATCGGTGTCATGTTGGCTGCAAAAAGTGAGAGATTAGGATCACAAACCCGTCTCTTGAATAAACGTACCGGTATCAGTGAGATAACTGATCCAGAATCAATCAAGTATCGCTGGTGTGTTTTCTGTCATAGAGGTGTAACCGTATATCTCCTAAGGTGGTAGCGGTGCTGAAAACGCTATCACGGTCCACCGCACGACCCGGTAATAGCGTAGTTAGTTTCCTTGGTTGGTCCTTGGGGAACGAGTGCATGGAGATTTACAACGGGTTGCTCTGGCACTGAATTTCCGGTGATAATAACAAGCACCGTCATTCCTAGGACGTGGAGATCGATTTCTTGTGCGTAATAGATGTTCCATCTGATTTTCCAGCATTCTAAGAGAGTGTCTCATGTCTTATATGTACCTGACACATTCAGGATCCGTACAACGTCTGTTTGGAGGCACTAAGCGACTGTTCGTTGGGTGTGCGGCCATAACAAGAGAACCTGAATCGCCTACCATTAATTCGTCTGCCAGTTCAGCCTGTTCATCCAGTGAAGTTGCTTTCAGTACCCTTAAAAATCTGACAATAGCTGATGGTAGTAGTGACAGCCATTTAACACGGAGAACGTCCTCGGACAACAACCTGTTTCTACCCAAGGCCTGTAATTGCTGTAACAGCTGAGTATTCTTCTTATCTCCTACTGGATCTTCGTCAGTGCCTTATGCAGTCATTGGTCTGCAGAGCCTGAAAATCGTTTAATCATCTCCGTTCTCAAATGAATATACCTCTCCTCTGCTGGCGGATTGTGCAATATGTCCTGGACTTCCAGAATGATTTTAGGGTCTAACGAGATAAACAAATGATGGTATTTGCTTGCTTCGCTGGTAATGTGGTTCACCAGGAACGTGGATTCCACCTGGACGAACCACAATCTCGGTCAGGCTTAAAAATGGTGGAATCCTCATGCTAGCCACCGATTCTACGGACGCGGACGTGCCTGATGCGTCTCCCAAAGATAGGGATGCGTGTTCTTCTTCCGTAGTCAGTGTCCCGTCGATCCGATCTGTGTCGACCTTCTTGGGCGAATGTTGCAAGGGCATATCACGAAATGAACGTGTGTGGTAAAGTCACTTTTGTAGTCTGCAGTAGTAATTTTAAATCGAGAGTCCGTGTAAGCTCAATACGTAGTTACGCAATATCGCGTGCGATAAAGAACGAAGAGAAAAAAAAACCTCGATCACGTCGGCTTACACGCGGTTTCGAGTAATCTGTACGGATCACGTAAGTTTGCACGAGGATGCACCGGTTTAGGAAATCTATTAAGATCACGTTGGCAAACACGCGGTTGCACGTGGCTTCGATAATCTTTTCTGATTACGTCGGGGTCACCAATTGTCGCGTGTTCAATGATATTCAAAAAAAATAAACTCACTAGGAAAAATATTACATGAATATTTTTATTTTAAACGTATCAGAAAAGACTTATACAAAATATATAACAAACTTAACAAGAATCTCAAAAGGTAAAAGGAAATAGGAACTTGTGTTATCGTTCGGTCGCTGCTAGTGAGTACGCGCGTAACTCGCTCGGTGGTTGGAACGGAAGAGAGCGAATGGCAGCGGTTATTCATGCATGTGGGCTTTTTTTAATATACGGTTTCGCCACCAGAGGCGTGACGTAAGAGTGCCGGGGGCACCAAGCTTTGGAGCGCAAAAAAGTTGGCATAGAACCTCCAGAACTCAGAAAAATGAAGATATACATTTAATTGTAAGCTATCTGTTAAATCAAAATCCATATTTGCTATGTCTTTTAATTATTTATTTAATATTTATTAAAATAAAAAATTTGAAAATTTTTTTTTTTATTTCTCAGTCAGTTTTATTTCTCGTTCTTTCTTCCCTTTTGGAAAGGAGCGATCTCAATGAAAATATTTCTAACAAAGCTATTAAACTCTCCGGTGCTACCACCATGTCCGAGGATCTCTTCTTCAACGAGAGAGAGTACAATGTCTTTGCCTTTTTTGCCCGTTAAAGTTGCGACAAACTGTAGGTATGGTTTCCTTAAAAAGTTGCATCAGAGCTTTCGTCCTGCGAGACACGGCGTATTCCTTTTTCTTTCTTTCTTTCTTTACGTACAAGGTCGGAAGAAAGAAGGGAAAGTAACGGGTTGAGCGAAGACAATGTTCTAATGACCCTTTATTGTCATGCTGGTATTGCAAATTATAGTTTCAAGTAGAAATAGACGTAAAACTCGCTTGACTATAGGAGAACCTTGAAAAAAGAAAAAAGGTGAAATGAGAGCAAACCTAGTTTAGCTCGAATCCTCAGTGTGGGATAGTCAAAACGAAGAGTACTTGCCTTCTCAATTTTTCGAACACCAGACAGAAATTAATATATATTTAAAATCATACAAATATTAATTTGTCGTTAAAAGGAGTTTTAATTCACAATAACCTTAATAAACTTTAAACTCAACTTCACAATAATTATATTTGAAAATGGCATCCGAACAAAGACGCGTCAGTTCCGACACACCATTGTCCTTCGAAGATTTAGCAACCATCGAAGAAGGGATTATTGAAAAAGAGTTGATGCTAAATAAGAAAGTGGACGAAATTGTGCAGTGGCGGGAAAAACTTTTTAGAATGCAGACCGAAGCAAACAAGCAGGCAGTCTACCGGAACAATTCGATCAGTCCACTGCTATACTTTTATTAATTCGACATCTATTACTAAGTTTGCTACGTATGTAACCGAGTTTTTGTTATTTTGATAATTGTTCTTAATCATTACATTTATAAAAGTTTTCTACATTAGCTACTATCTGTGAATTGTTTTAAACCAACAAACTAAGTTCCTTTTTGCACCTGATTCGTGTACCTATCATCTCTTACTCATTACAAGGTTTAAGTTCCACTTCCGGCCAAGATCCGGGTAAAGTACTGGCTCTACAGGTTGACCCAAAATAGGGCATTTTTCTCTTAGCCGAGAAGACAGCAAGAAAGTCGGTATCGGATCGGAGAATTATATAAAATTGTTCTTGCTCCCTGGCAGTCCTCTTCTACGACGTCACAGGAAGGAATATATAAAAATTGGTCACCACCAATCAGGTCACCACCAGGGTGACCTGAGTCAGCAGCAGCAATAGCAACAGACCGTCTGCTCGAATCTCCCAGCCCAAGAAAAGGATAGTAGAGATAGATTTAGATGTCGCAAGCAAAAAAGAAGAGAAACGTCGATGTAGACCCAGGAAGAAAGTTGGTCCGCAGTGTCAATTACCGGAAGACCGAGAACCGTCGTCGTCGTCCGTGGTGACCTGCGAGGAAGCTGCTGCCAACGAGGAAACGTGCAGGAGGCAAACCCTCCCGCAACCTCGAAGAAAAAGAAATCCCGAATAGGCGAGGTGGGGGAGGGTCCAGGAGAACCAACGACAACGGCAACAGCAACGACGGCGACGACGACGACGACCGGCGGCAACGCCACGGAGACGGACGACGCGCCGACGGATGTTCACCCGAGCAACGCAACCGCCACCCACAAGGACGAGGACGAGGAGGAGAAAGAGAAGGAAGAGCTCCTCGCCGCGAGCATCGATAAGAACCTTGAACAAGCAACATCAAAAAAGTTAAACGTCGCCGGTACATTAGTCAAAGTAAAAAGCCTATTTGCTGGACGGTAAGAAGATGAAGAAGAAGAAGGAAAAGAAGAGGAAGAGAGGTCGCGCTTGGCCAAAGAGGAGGAGGAACAACCCGTTATCCAGGAAGAAGGGGATGGTGGGGAAGAGGACGACGAGGCCGAACCCGAGCCCGAGCCCAAGGGGGAGGAAGAGGAAGACCAGAGAGGAGGGCAAGAAGAAAAGGAAAGCGATCATCGCGGAAATGGTGGGAAGAAAAGATCGTCGTCTACAATTATTGGACGAGCAGCAGAGGGGTCAGCAGAGGGGGCAGCAGTGAGGGCAGCAGCAGGAGGGGAACGCGGCGGGGAAGAAAAGGGAGCCAGTCGAGGAAATACCGTCGGTATCCGCGACGAGCTTCTCGCCTCCCTCGTCATCGTCCTCCTCTTCGGCCTTCTCCTCGAACCGTTCCACCCCCAAACGAAAGAAGAACGCGTCCCAACCACCACCGGCCCCGCGGCTGCTCCTTGGCGGCGCGCGACGAAAACTCGCCCAGAAGGGGGTGGTGGTCGACGACCAACCGAAGCTGGCCCCGACGACGACGACGACGAAAGTTACTAAAACACTTCAAAAGATTTCTGGAATTTTGGTGGGTTCGAATCTAACGCGACCACCGTCGAGCGTTTCGAGAGACTGGCCATGTAGACGATAAGAAAAATATTATTATGCCAACGCAATAGATGCGTGTGGTGCATGTACATATTTATAGTCGATCCGATGTATTATATACAATCGAGCAATCGTGGCATCGGCAATCGAGTATATACAAATGCAGACAAAAAAGGTAAAATTCGATAATCTAGTTGAAACCCTAAGATACGATGCTAGGCAAACAGCAAATTGGGACTATACGATCAGAGCGCTTTTGCATGGAATGATCCCCGACGACACCGTTGAAAACGAAACGGAATAGCACTTAAAAGTAAGAAGCTACATACTGATAGAACCAAATGTGTAGTACACACCGCCCTTTAGCGAACTCGGAATACTGAATATTATTAGAAAGTTAAGAAACAAAAAGGCTCCTAGACCAGACATAATGGGAACAGAGATAGTTGAACAGGCATGGCCAGTGCTACAGCATCAAATTAAAGATCTCTACAATAGATGCCTAGATCAAGGAATTTTCCCAAACCAATGAAAAGTTGCCGAAATAAGGGTTCTGCGGAAAAGTGCAGACAATCCAGCCACAGAATTAAAATCTTATAGACCTATATCTCTGCTCTTAGTGCTAGGAAATGTCCTTGAAAAATTAATTGCCGGAAGACTACAAACTATCTCAAATAGTCATCACCTAGCTTCGGAGAATAAATACGGTTTCAAGCCAGGTAAATCAACCGAGGATGCCATAGTAAAGATAAGAGACATTATAGACAAAACAGAAGAAAAATATAGAATTGGTCTTATGTTCGATATTTCTGGCGCGTTTGACGGGGTCTGGTGGCCTAGCTTCCTATACAATCTAAAAAAAATAGAGTGTCCTAAAAACATATACACCTTGATCGCTAGTTACCTTTCTAACAGAGAGGCCAGAATAACAAGTAACACTGGTCAGTTAACTAAAAATATTAGCAAAGGCTGCCCACAAGGATCGGTTTTGAGACAGCTTATGTGGAACCTTATCCTTGACGAGGAACTCGAGGAAATATCAAAAACAGGAAATGAAGTTGTCGCATATGCTGATGACATTGCAATAACTATCAAAGGAAATTGTAGAAAAGAACTTGAACAAAAGGCAAATAATATGACAGCAATCTTAGGGGAGCGGTGCCTAAGACAAAAATTAGAGGTATCAGCAACGAAATCGCATATGCTACTACTCATGGGATTTCTAGATATAAAAAAGCCTCCAATAGTCAAGATAGGTAACAAGTCAATGTCAAGGCAAATGTCAGATAAATAAAGCCGAACATATCTGCCGACATGACAAGATAAAGGATCTCGTCATAAACGAATCAATGAAAAGAGACCCAGAGGAAACAGCAACGAAGGAGGATACAATACAATCCCCCTCCAGGCGGGAATCTCAAACCCGATCTGATAATCAAAATCAGAAAGGGGTCTTCGTGGTCGATGTAACGGTCCGCCACGAAGACAATGCCTTGCACAGGGACTAGATGAAAAGTTAAGAAAATTCGTCTAAGTGTTTCTCCGTTGCTTTAAAAACCATTCCCAAGGAAAAGAAGACCATAATTGATGAAAAAAAGAAATTTCACTGCCTTGGGCATCAGATACCTGCACTTAGACGGACTGACGACTGGAAGTACTTAGATGTTCCGTTCACTGCGGAGGGGCGTCTCACGAGTAATCCGCTCGGTAGACTCCGGACGGAAATTGAAAAGCTCATAGTGGCGCCACTAAAACCTCAACAGCGTCTATTTGCTCTGCGGACTGTTGTGATACCCGGCCTGTATCATCTGCTCGTTTTGGGATCAACCAACATCAGCCTACTCAACAAGTTGGATGTCACAGTTAGGGGCACAGTCCGTAAATAGCTCGATTTACCCCATGATGTTCCGACTGCATACTTCCACGCTGATGTTAGGGACGGAGGACTTTCGCTCCGTTGGACAGTACCTTGTCAACGCCCTCACCGCCTCAAGGCACTGGCTGTTGTCAGTGATAACGCGGCACCAGACCAAATGAAACGTTTTTTGTAGTTGGAAATAAGGCGAGCCATTCTTCGTTTAACAAGTTTAGCGCGTCGCCAATATTTCTGATCTTTCCGCTATGCCGGCAGCGAGCGAGCGATACATTCAGAGAAAACAAAAGTTTCGGTGCTTATCTTTGAGTGAAACAAATTTCTGATCTTTCCGTTCTGCCGGCAGCGAGCAGGCGACACATTAAAAAAAAACAAAAGTTTTGGTGCTTCTCTTTGGGTGAAACAATGGAACAGGCAATGCGTGCGTACCTCCAAGGTGCTTTCAGTTTCAAGAAAGTGACAGGCGTCTACAGATCATTTAAGAGTAAAGAATTTAAATTGTTCCTGAGAGTATTTATCGCCCATAAAACCGAAAATGTTCGACAGAGATGACAGTGATTCATTAAGCGAAGTGTTCTTTTCATTCAGACGTCGCCGGGTATTACGGCTATCGTCATCAGAAAATGATACTTCAGTATACCAGAAAACGGAACTTAAGAGAAGAAGTAGGAGCAGAAGTACAGGTGCTAATAAAATCTTTGACGAAAATAATGGTTTGATCCAAAAGGGAATCAGCCAAGTATTGTTCCCTTTAAGCGTACCTCCGGCGCCAAAACAACTAACGAGAAAGCGCAGATTTGTACAAAAGCAGAAGAGTTTTATGCGCTTTTCGTTACAGACAAAATATTTCAGCACATGAGTGAACAAACAAACCTCTATGCTACTCTATGCACGACCATTTCTAAACGTATAACTAAATGGACACCAACTAACAAAAATGAGCTGAAGCGTTTATTTGGACTGCTAATATGGATGGGTATGTAAACCTTCCCTCTTTACGTCTATATTGGTCTCAAGATCCATTATTTTCACATACATTCCCACGAAGTGTAATGAGCAGAGACAGATTCGAAATTCTAATGAGAATGTTGCATTTCGCTGACAACGAAGCAGCTGTCGCAAATAACCGTTTATCAAAAATTCAATTCGTCATAGACGAATTAAATACAAATTTTCAAAAATATTACGATCCACCAGAAGTATTATGTATTGACGAATCGCTAATTCCATTCCGTGGGCGCATTGTATTTAGGCAGTATATGAAACAGAAAAAACACAAATACGGTATAAAATTATTTAAATTATGTTGTGGTCATGGATAAACTTATAACTGTCAGTTGTTTCGAAAATTGCGCCTCTCAAATTAGATGACAGCACCTCTCGGATAGCATGATTAAGACGCCGCCTGTTATCATCGAGAAGAAGACATATCGATTGTTCTTATTGATCAAGGGATCACGCCACTTAACGTGTAAATAGATCATTGGTCCCTTGTGGCGTCATCCTCTGCGTGTTATTCTCTTATTGGTTTTGTTGTTCTCTCTTCCTAGCGTGGAACGCGCTAATTGGTGTATCGTTTTTTCTATCTTCCGCTCTGTTCCTCGACTCGAACCGAAAAGTGGCGTGGTCCAGGTAGAATCGTTTAATAAGTTAATCTGTGCGGACGTACTTTTCGAAATCAAAAATAATTGTGCATCATCTCCTTAGACTACATCTCGCTTTCTTCTTATCTCTCAACGTTCCATCTCTCACCGTTCCATCTCTCATCGTTACATCTCATCTAATTCTTTTTCTTTTCTTTTTTTTCAACGAGGCCAGCCTTGTGTTGGGTCTTTCTTACTGATCATCTCTTTACACTATCTTTCACTTTCATTAACGAAATATCAGGTAATCTATTAACCTCTGACCTCTCATTCTTGTCTTACTCGTTTTATTAATTTTTATCCATTCTCATATTAAATTTATTATTACCTTGCTAACGACTTCTCGTACTACGTACTTCCGGCACACGTGGCGTGATATCCGGTACATGTGGCGTAGTCCATATATTACTAGTTATTAAATCATATTATAATTTTACTATCTCTATTTCTTTTGTTCACAAATTTTAATAAATCTCGTTACATACGAACTCTACCAGAAATTAAAATAACAGTCCACTTGCCTATCTCGTCCGTCTATTATCCTTGTTCTTAATACTATCCGATCTTTCTCTTCGCTCATCTCTATCCCAACTAGTTATTTCTCGAACACATGTGTACACCGGAAAAGGTCTCGATAAGAAAAACACAACTCCGTCAAATGTTGTAATGTCTCTATTGAAAAACTTATTTCATAGAGGCCACATTGTGTACTGACAACTGGTACACCAGTATCGATTTAGCGAATCGCCTAATAGAAAAAAACACACATTTAATTGGAACATTTCGAACAAATCTTAGGGAAAACCCAAATGATGTGATAAGAACTAATTTGAAACGTGGAGAACTTATAAGTAAAGAAAATAATCAGGGTATCACAGTGTTGAAATGGAAGGAAAGAGAGATGTTCTGGTCCTGTCCACAAAACATTCCAGTGAAATGATAAACATAAAAACAAACGCGGATTTTGCTTTAAACCAAAAATTATAGTTGATGTTTGGGAATAAGCATTCCAATCGAACGGCGCCACGCGACAGTAGTCGCGCGATGAAGACACGCCTCTTTTCCCTGAAACTATTGAAGACTCATCGTAACGCCGGCTTTTCCGGCAGCCATTACAGTTGAAATTCTCAAACGGTTACGACGTGCTCACCTGAAAGACATCTCACAAGGGGACCTTACACTTAGTTCGACACGGATTTTAACGAGCTTTGGTATATTAGTAGTATACTTTGAGGTTGTTATCGTGGTAAAGTATTTTGTCCTAACGCTCAACCATTTTGAGAAAAAAGCTTTGACGTTTTGGTTTTTGTTGTATACATGTTTATATTAATTTAAATTCAACTGTCTTTCAAGTGGCGCGCTAGCGTATCTAGTAGCGTTCTCGCTTTTCGTGCCGCTAGTTAGTGTCCGATCTCTCATGGAGGAATTATTTTTTAATAATTTTTTTCTGTCTGTTTTCAAATTATTTTTTCATATTTTTTTTTTTTAAATATATACAGGAAAGAAAAATTATTTATTACAAAAAAATTAGAAATAATAAATTTTTTCACATCTTGCGATAATAATAAAGGAAAATTTAATTCTTGAATTACAATTAACATTTTATTTTTTAACAGGTATATGAAAATAGATAAGTGAAGATTTATCTCGCGTGAAGATTATATCAAGATACAATCAATAGTCTATCATCAATTGTCATTAAAAATTTTTCATAAAAATTCGATATGCATGGTATGCTTTGAAATTATTAAAACCAAATGAAAGAGAAATATTTTTAAACGTTAATCAGGTTTGTTTTCATCAAATCTTTTAAAAAAATCGTTGTTCATGTAACATCACATCTTTTATTAATTGCGCGAGATGTGAAAATTTATTGTTTGAATGGTTTTACGAGAACTATCACTCTGGAACCTGCGTTTAAAAAATA